>NC_091479.1:103494708-103785767 GCF_036971445.1 Narcine bancroftii | reverse complement strand
TCCGGGAGACGGGGCCCCCCACCCCCCCCCCGGGAGACGGGGCCCCCCATCCCCCCCGGGAGACGGGGCCCCCCATCCCCCCCGGGAGACGGGGCCCCCCATCCCCCCCGGGAGACGGGGCCCCCCATCCCCCCCGGGAGACGGGGCCCCCCATCCCCCCGGGAGACGGGGGCCCCCCATCCCCTCCGGGAGACGGGGCCCCCCATCCCCCCCGGGAGACGGGGCCCCCCATCCCCCCTGGAGACGGGGCCCCCCCATCCCCCCTGGAGACGGGGCCCCCCCATCCCCCCCTGGAGACGGGGCCCCCCATCCCCCCGGGAGACGGGGCCCCCCATCCCCCCCGGGAGACGGTGCCCCCCATCCCCCCGGGACGGTGCCCTCCCCATCCCCCCGGGAGACGGGGCCCCCCATCCCCCCGGGAGACGGGGCCCCCCCCATCCCCCCGGGAGACGGGGCCCCCCCATCCCCCCGGGAGACGGGGCCCCCCCATCCCACCCCGGGAGACGGGGCCCCCCCATCCCCCCGGGAGACGGGGCCCCCCCCATCCCCCCGGGAGACGGGGCCCCCCCATCCCCCCCCTGGAGACGGGGCCCCCCCATCCCCCCCTGGAGACGGGGCCCCCCCATCCCCCCACCCCGGGAGACGGGGCCCCCCCATCCCCCCCCCGGGAGACGGGGCCCCCCCCATCCCCCCCCCCGGGAGACGGGGCCCCCCCATCCCCCCCCCGGGAGACGGGGCCCCCCCATCCCCCCCCCCGGGAGACGGGGCCCCCCCATCCCCCCCCCCGGGAGACGGGGCCCCCCATCCCCCCCCGGGAGACGGGGCCCCCCATCCCCCCCCGGGAGACGGGGCCCCCCATCCCCCCCCCGGGAGACGGGGCCCCCCCCATCCCCCCGGGAGACGGGGGCCCCCCATCCCCCCGGGAGACGGGGGCCCCCCATCCCCCCGGGAGACGGGGGCCCCCCCATCCCCCCCGGGAGACGGGGGGCCCCTCCCACCCCCCGGGAGACGGGGGGCCCCCCCACCCCCGGGAGACGGGGCCCCCCCCTCCGTCCCCCCCCGGGAGACGGGGCCCCCCCCCTCCGTCCCCCCCGGGAGACGGGGCCCCCCCCCTCCGTCCCCCCCGGGAGACAGGGCCCCCCCCCTCCGTCCCCCCCGGGAGACAGGGCCCCCCCCCTCCGTCCCCCCCGGGAGACAGGGCCCCCCCCCCTCCGTCCCCCCCGGGAGACAGGGCCCCTCCCCCCCTCCGTCCCCCCCGGGAGACAGGGCCCCCCCCCTCCGTCCCCCCCGGGAGACAGGGCCCCCCCCCCTCCGTCCCCCCCCGGGAGACAGGGCCCCCCCCCCTCCGTCCCCCCCGGGAGACAGGGCCCCCCCCCCACCGTCCCCCCCCGGGAGACAGGGCCCCCCCCCTCCGTCCCCCCCCGGGAGACAGGGCCCCCCCCCCTCCGTCCCCCCCCGGGAGACAGGGCCCCCCCCCCTCCGTCCCCCCCCGGGAGACAGGGCCCCCCCCCCTCCGTCCCCCCCGGGAGACAGGGCCCCCCCCCCTCCGTCCCCCCCGGGAGACAGGGCCCCCCCCCCTCCGTCCCCCCCGGGAGACAGGGCCCCCCCCCCTCCGTCCCCCCCGGGAGACAGGGCCCCCCCCCCTCCGTCCCCCCGGGAGACAGGGCCCCCCCCCTCCGTCCCCCCCGGGAGACAGGCCCCCCCCCGCCCCCCCCGTTCCCCCCCTTCCCCCAGCCCCTCCCGTCCCCCCACCCCGCCACCCAGGGAGACAGGGCCCCCCATCCCCATCCCCCTCCCTCCTGTGTGACAAACCCCCATTCCTCCGGCTCAAATACATGACTCCCCAACTCTTCCCACTGAGACATGACCCTCCCACCTCTTCTCCCCCATGTCATTATCCCCCACCTCCAAACCAGGTCCAGACCCCATCAATTCCATCAGCATCCTCCCTCCCCCACTGCCCCAAAGGACGGGGCACACAACTCTTTCCCCCCATCATCTTGGGATGGGACCCCCTCCATCTCTCATTCCCAGATGTGATCCTGTCCCTCTCTCCTCAGAATAGGAGATACCCCAATCTTCATTCTCTGCCCCTGTGACTGTGAGATCACACACCCCCCCCGTGCCAGTCATGGGAGGCTCTTCCCCCCCCCCACCCATGCCAGTCCTGGGAGGTTCTTCCCCCCCCCCCCCCCTACAATGCCGTTCCTGGGAGGCTCTCCCCCCCTCCAATGCCGGTCCTGGGAGGCTCTCTCCCCTCCAATGCCGGTCCTGGGAGGCTCTCTCTCCCCTCCAATGCCGGTCCTGGGAGGCTCTCCCTCCTCCAATGCCGGTCCTAGGAGGCTCTCCCCCCCTCCAATGCCGGTCCTGGGAGGCTCTCCCCCCTCCAATTCCGGTCCTGGGAGGCTCTCCCCCCCTCCAATTCCGGTCCTGGGAGGCTCTCCCCCCTCCAATTCCGGTCCTGGGAGGCTCTCCCCCCTCCAATGCCGGTCCTGGGAGGCTCTCCCCCCCTCCAATGCCGGTCCTGGGAGGCTCTCCCCCCTCCAATGCCGGTCCTGGGAGGCTCTCCCCCCTCCAATGCCGGTCCTGGGAGGCTCTCCCCCCTCCAATGCCGGTCCTGGGAGGCTCTCCCCCCTCCAATGCCGGTCCTGGGAGGCTCTCCCCCCTCCAATGCCGGTCCTGGGAGGCTCTCCCCCCTCCAATGCCGATCCTGGGAGGCTCTCCCCCCCCCCCCCTTCAATGCCTGGGACCGGGAGGCCCCCTCTCCCCACTCCGATCCCGGGGACCGGGAGGCCCCCCCCACTCCGATCCCGGGGACCGGGAGGCCCCCCCCCACTCCGATCCCGGGGACCGGGAGGCCCCCCCCCACTCCGATCCCGGGGACCGGGAGGCCCCCCCCACTCCGATATCGGGGACCGGGAGGCCTCCCCCCTCACTCCGATTTCCCCCCCCACTCCGATCCCGGCGACCGGGAAGCCCCCCCCCCCCACTCCGATCCCGGGGACCGGGAGACCCCCCCCACTCCGATCCCGGGGACCGGGAGGCCCCCCCCCACTCCGATCCCGGGGACCGGGAGGCCCCCCCCCCACTCCGATCCCGGGGACCGGGAGGCCCCCCCCCACTCCGATCCCGGGGACCGGGAGGCCCCCCCCCCACCGATCCCGGGGACCGGGAGGCCCCCCCCCCACTCCGATCCCGGGGACCGGGAGGCCCCCCCCCCACTCCGATCCCGGGGACCGGGAGGCCCCCCCCCCACTCCGATCCCGGGGACAGGGAGGCCCCCCCCACTCCGATCCCGGGGACCGGGGAGGCCCCCCCCCCACTCCGATCCCGGGGACCGGGAGGCCCCCCCCCCCACTCCGATCCCGGGGACCGGGAGCCCCCCCCTCCCGGGGACCGGGTGCCCCCCCCCCACCACTCCGATCCCGGGGACCGGGTGGCCCCCCCCCCACTCCGATCCCGGGGACCGGGTGGCCCCCCCCCACTCCGATCCCGGGGACCGGGTGGCCCCCCCCCACTCCGATCCCGGGGACCGGGTGGCCCCCCCCCACTCCGATCCCGGGGACCGGGTGGCCCCCCCCCACTCCGATCCCGGGGACCGGGTGGCCCCCCACCCCTCCGATCCCGGGAACCGGGTGGCCACCCCCCCTCCGATCCCGGGGACCGGGTGGCCCCCCCCCCTCTGATCCCGGGGACCGGGTGGCCCCCCCCCCCTCCGATCCCGGGGACCGGGTGGCCCCCCCCCCCCCTCCGATCCCGGGGACCGGGTGGCCCCCCCCCCTCCGATCCCCGGGGACCGGGTGGCCCCCCCCCCTCCGATCCCGGGGACCGGGTGGCCCCCCCCCCTCCGATCCCGGGGACCGGGTGGCCCCCCCCCTCCGATCCCGGGGACCGGGTTGCCCCCCCCCCCTCCGATCCCGGGGACCGGGTGGCCCCCCCCCCCTCCGATCCCGGGGACCGGGTGGCCCCCCCCCCCTCCGATCCCGGGGACCGGGTGGCCCCCCCCCCTCCGATCCCGGGGACCGGGTGGCCCCCCCCCCCCTCCGATCCCGGGGACCGGGTGGCCCCCCCCCCTCCGATCCCGGGGACCGGGTGGCCCCCCCCCCCTCCGATCCCGGGGACCGGGTGGCCCCCCCCCCCTCCGATCCCGGGGATTGTGAAACCCAGCTCCTTACCCCCCCCCTCCCCCCTGCCCTAATCCTTATCCCGGTATGGGAGACCTCCCTCACTCTTCCCCCTGGTGAGATCAGAGACCCCTCTCCGTCCCTGTCCTTCATACTTGGACTTCCCTCATCCCTCAGAGCAAGATACATTGTCCGAAACTCCTCTGGGACAGAATTCATCTTTTCTTCCCATGGTAGATGGGCCTTCCGGGACAGGATAGACGCTCCCTTCTACGTTAGTGAACATGGGGCAGTATCATCTGCTCTTTCCTTGAGAGTAGAATCAATTCTCCCTCCTCCAAACAGGACACAAAATAATCTCCTGACAGGGGATCTCTTCTTCCATCATCCTATCACCTCTTTAAGTTTAGATTCTCCTCTTCCTTGTGTCAAGATCTGCCCCATTTCCAATTTGTTGTGTGAGATAAATTTATAGTGCTGTTGGGGGGTGGGTTGGGTTGGTGTAGAGGAAGACCTTAAAACTCATTCAGACCACACTTATGATCTCAATTTACTAGGAATAAGCAAATCATCTTGCTGTCGGTTTGGAAAAGATGGCATCTCCAAATGTAAGGTGCCATTCTATACTCCAGGTCAGATGCCAATGAATACATTTTTCTTGTAAACTAAATTTAAGATTGTACCTTCTTGAGCAGCCATTCTCAACAGGGGCCCTGGGAGCCATTGCACATTGAAGTAAAAGCTTTCTTTTTGCGGAACGAATATTTTTTGCGTTGTTGGAGAGAATTATGGAAGAATCCAAAACTTGACTGTTTCAATGGGGAGGCTGTGCCCATAAACTGAGTAGAGTGTCTGTTAGTGCCATTAGCTGCAAAAACATTGAGAATAGCTGAATTCATTTGTCCTTGAATTCCATTGGAGGTAGTGTGGCATTGGGTGAGAACCAAGGTTTTCTCAGAAGATCCGAAAAACCACAGATAAAATAATTTTGCTGCTCTGCTGAAGTTGATGTAAATTCTGACAGCTTAGAACTGACCTGCACTCCAGCCTCTATAACCACAGCAATAACTGATTTTACCATTGCCACAAAGGCAGTTTTAATCTTAAAAGGGAAAGATAAAATATTGATTTGTACAATCATAGTCATACAGGTATTGATATTCCTTCTTGTGGCGTGAGTGTGGCAATTAATTGACTTGTTTTCCTTGTGGAATTATGTTTGTTTACTTCATTTTGTTGAAAATCTGCGAAGGTGCTCAGCTTGATAAAGGACTAATTGATCTGCAGCAGCTCTTCTGACTCCACAAAGGATTGTTTGGAAAAATTTCCACTTAAGAGACTGTAAAATTAAAGAATAGAAAGGAAAATTTGGAGGTGCTCCAGGATGCTGAGTGTAACAGGAGTATGGGAAATTTGTTTTGAACAACTGTCAAAGTTCTTTGTTTTGCCTGCAGCCTTGAAATTTTTATCCAATTTCTTAATATCTTAATGGGTGTGGATTCGTCTTAGTTGCTGAAAGTATGTGTCTCTCTTTAGGAGTTTGAAGTTTACCCTAGTATTGATTAGTTGGCATTTCTTACTGCAGGTGCATTTTAAAAATTCATATTTGAATAACATTAGTTATGGCTAATTACAATATTAAAGTATCTTAATCAAACCTTTAATAATTCACATTAACCAGTTTTTAATATTGCAATTATTCACTCATCTGAGTTAAATACAAGATCTAGGTCAAGTTTTTGCAGATTTGGAAAGTTAATATTCCAAGAAATTTAGTTTTTTAGAAGCATGTCAAACTTTCATAGCTGAGTTATTAAAGTTGTGGCATTGCACTCTTCAGGGCTGACACTGGAAGGTGACATGATGTGGATGAGATGTTCTTCTCATGCTGCACTTCTAAGCATTTCCTTTTAAGGATAAAGGAGATCTATAGAATAAGGCTATGTGATTCCCATTGTACACTGTATGGGTTATATTCTGGTGAGATCAGATGGGTGGGTTCATTCCACCCTGCCATGTTTCAGTATACATTCCTAAAATGACAGACAATGGAAACCCTCACAGAAGAGTGGGTGCATTCCTCAACTGACAGGTTTGAAATAACCTATGATTAAGAGGGCACATTTTGTTAGAAAATAGGAATGAATGAAAAGTGCAAGGAGTTTTTAACAATGTAAGAGATATTTCTGGTCGTTTACTGATGGGCTTGAAAATCTTGAATATGTTGTGTATTCAGGGGAAATTGAGTCATATTGCGAAGACAACTGATAATGAAGAGAAATTTTCCAACAAGTGAAATGCAACAACAGCTTGTGTATTTAAATACAACAACAATTTAATAAAGCAATGTATCTGGTTTGATTATTAATCTACTTTGATTTTGTTAGATTCTTAATCGTGCAGCTACATAACTTTGCCAGAAATGTGCTGAATTTCTAAACATTAGGCCACAATTCACTGCATATTTTTCTGCGTTAATCTTTGGAGTATCCTTCTAGTTTTTGATGTTTAAAATTCCTTTGTGAGCAGCAACATTACATGTTCAAAAGCATTTAACTGAGTTTTAGTCAATTCCATGAGCTTTCCAAGTTGCACCTAATTAATCACCTGGACTGGTGTGTGCTGGCATCATCTGACAGCGGCTGGATCTTTTTCTAGAAATATACATGCTCGTTCTTGCTCTGCTCCATTTGTTTGGTGTTATTGGGCAGCATTGCCTGCAGGGATCGAAAGCATTGAAGACTGGAGCTGAAAGAACCTTGCTTTTGGTTTTGAATGCAAGTCCAAGAAAATGAAGTTTTTCTTGCACCAAAGATGGTCTGATGCTTTACTGACATAAAAATATCAAAGTTGAAAGGTCATTGCCAATGTGAATTACTTGCATCTACAGTTTGTACAGCTAAATGTCCTGCTGAACTATTTGAAAATTGAGTTGATCATTTGTATGAACAACAGGTTGTTGGCACTGTTCCTGTGGGCTGATAGTAGAGATATATATGTGTGTGTGTGTGTGTGTGTGTGTGTGTATGTATGTGTGCCTATAGACATGTATTGTGTGTGTGCATTGCGGTTTGGGCGGGTGGTCGGTGTGTGCGTGCACGTGTATTGTGTGTCCGTGTTGATCTATGCATTATATATGTGCACGCATGTGTGGCATATCTGTGTGCATCTAAAACTCCTGGTATCTGTCACCTCTGGGGATTGGTACATGCTGAATCAGTGAATTTTCCGGTTGCTTGAGATTGCGCGACTGGCGAACTAATGGTGAGGAGTGCCAATTTTAAAATTCCCTATTTTTTACATCTTTATTTTCTGCTTGAGGCTGCTAGATGCTTGAATTCTGGATAACAGGGTTTTTTTTTTGAAACTGTATGTGCTACTCTTGTGAGAAAGTTGTACCTGATCAGCCAGCTTGTTGACAACAATGTTGCTCATGACAGCAATAGGAAAATGTGACCCTTACTCAGTCTATTCTCTAAGTTTATTCTTCTTTGCAACGTGCACACAGTGATGTGAAATGTACCACAATTTATAGCTGCTCAGAATACCTCTGCAAATGGGGGAAAATGTACATTTCACCTGTATTTTAAAAAAAATTAGATCTACAGCGTGGTAACAGGCTCTTCCGGCCTACGAGCCCATGCTGCCCAATTACATCTAATTGACCTACAAGCCCCAGTATGTTTTGAATGGTGGGAGGTAACCGGAGTGCCAGGAGGAACCTATGCAGATGTGAGAGCATACAAACTCCTTACTGACGTTTATTAATTCGAACCCTGGTCCCATTCGGTAGCACTATAACAGCATTGAGCAAACCACCACACTAACCATGTACCCTCTTTAAGAATCAGACATGCTTGAATCACGTTTGCCCTTGTGTTGGTAAACACCAGGCCATTTTATAGTGGGGGGGGGGGAAGCAATTGTAAAGACAGATATTCTGTCTTTAAATCGCTTCACTTACCTCCATAAAAGGTCTGAAGGTGGATTGACTGGTCGAACTCACTCCATCTGCCTGGGAAGTAGACTCAGAGGTGGAGTGAAGCTGCTCTACTTCCTCCATAAGGAATACTGCTGAATGTGGCTCCAAAGGGGAGGGCTGAAGACATCACGATTACACCGTCAGCCCGTGACCCAAGTGTGAATTTTTAAAAAATCCCATATGGTTAATTGAGGCTATTATGTTGCGCAAGACTGCTTGCACAAATCTCTACTTGTGCTCTTTGGTTGCCAGTTTCGAGTTTGCCGCTTTCCCTTCTCAGCACATATGTTTGAGGTCATGGTGGCTACTGCACCACTTGCCCCACCTCCTTCAGCTCTACGTAAAGGCACCGTGGGATCTGGATTACAGTTTCTCACCATAAAAGGTAAATTTGCCCTTTTTTTAAAACTTGAGGCAGCTCTAATGAGGGGTGTCAGCATAAAAAGGGTTAATATTAATTTTTACCACTGAAAAATCCCACAAATAGCAAATGTGTGTTGTCAATTATTTCATATTTCTATTACATAATACAGGATCTTACAACTACCCTTGATATTGATTGGGTGTGTAAGGATGTATTGAAGCAAAATGTTGAGTTCATGTTTCACGTGGAGAAATCCCTGGGCCAGGGAGAGCTGTGCAGCCGAATGGGGGTGGACAGCAGCAGGTGGGAATAAGGAAAATTGTAGGATCCAGCACAGAACTAACGCACAAGGTGCCGTTCCCCAGAAATTGTACTCATTCTGCTGGTCACCTTGGGTTAAGGTCTCAAGTTCAGCAGTGGAATGCCAACCAAGTCCTTGGAGTGCTCATTAATAGAATGAATGTTTTAAGTAATTTAAAAACATTTTTTTTTTATTTTTCACACCATAAACCTCATTGACCAAGATACATACATTTTCCTTTTCAAATATATAGTGTCATTTTCTCCCCCCCCTCCCTCCACCCTCCCTCCCTCCCTACCTCCCCCCCATTCATTTAAAGTACAAAATCTAAGATACATTAAACCAGTCAAACAATGTTGTCATTCAATAAAAATAAACAAGAAATTCCACTGAGTCAATTCTTTTCATTTCCTTCTCCTTTCGTTAATTTAGGTGGTAGATGTCCCCGGTAGGTTTTCTCTATTGTGTTTCATGTATGGCTCCCATATTTGTTCAAATATTTCAATATTATTTCTTAAACTATGTTTTTTTTTCTAATGGAATACATTTATTCATTTCTATATACCATTGTTGTATTCTCAAATTATCTTCCAATTTCCAGGTTGACATAATACATTTTTTTGCTACGGCTAGAGCTATCTTAACAAATCTTTTTTGTGCACCATCCAAATCAAGTCCAAATTCTT
This sequence comes from Narcine bancroftii, assembly GCF_036971445.1. Lineage (NCBI taxonomy): Eukaryota > Metazoa > Chordata > Chondrichthyes > Torpediniformes > Narcinidae > Narcine > Narcine bancroftii. The sequence goes on along the minus strand of NC_091479.1, from coordinate 103,776,310 downwards.
TGTTTTTTATGTTACTTAGGAGGAAGATCTCTGGGTTTTTTGGTATATTGTTTTCTGTAATTTTATTTAATATTTGGTTTAGATCTTCCCAAAATTTTTCTACTTTCTCACATGTCCAGATTGCATGAATTGTTGTTCCCATTTCTTTTTTACAACGAAAACATCTGTCAGATACTGTTGGGTCCCATTTATTTAACTTTTGAGGTGTAATGTATAGCCTGTGTATCCAGTTATATTGTATCATACGTAACCTCTGTTTTAACTAATTGAAACCAATGTTTTATGCAGCTCTTTAATTATTATGCCATGAAATTGGAATTTTTCATTGTTAGTATTTTGTGTTTGCTCCTTGTGAGGTTATTTCTGAGTTGCATGTTTTCTTTTGGACCTCCATCAAGCAGGGTCAAAGAATTGATTTTTCGAAAGTTAACATATTATCATGGTTGTTTTGTGAAGGTTTAACTTAAGACTTGTAGACGCCATTAAGCGGTTCACTGCCTTTTCACCTTAATATGGCCCTGATTTAAAATTAAAGAATAATAATATGCTGTGTAATTTTTCAGGAAAATTTACTGAGATTTGATGACTGCTATGTTTTGTCATCTCTTCAGAATTGTAACTGACTTGCTATTAACTAATTTTTAAATATCTGCTTTAGGTCAGCAGTTGATGAATTTGGAAAAAAGTCATTTCCACTTGTATTTTCATTATTCTTGTTCATTATGTGCAGAGTTTACTGGGTCGAGACCCAATTATGTTCAGCTTTCTTCTTTTTGCCTCATATTGTGTAAAATGAGTAGCAACAATCAAAGTGTGTTAGCCAGCAATTACCTTGAACTAATTTTCTTTTAATCTAAAGCCCAGCAAAGCAGCAGTCGTGAATTATTCCTGATTTTTTTTTTAAACTGAATTTAGCTCACTTTATTCTCTCTGAGGCCACTGAGAATTTCCTTCACATTAGGCCATTGTTTTGTGTTCTCTGTATCCAAATTTAGTTAGCATACCTTTTAAATGTAGCTCAATATTAAATTATTAAAATAAAAAGTGAAAACACAAAGCTGGAGAAACTCAGCAGGTCAAACATAGTGCTTTATATAGCAAAGATGAAGATACATAACCAATATTTTGGGCATGAGCCTTTCTTCAAAGTAAGAAGGGCTGAAGTCTGAAACTTTGGTTATATATCTTTACTATAATAAAGTAAACTGTTTGACCTGCTGAGTTTCTCTAGCACTGTGTTTTTACTTCAGTCATGTTTTACTCATTAATTATTTTTAAAACTTGGTTGCATTCCAAGCCATGGTCTGTTTGGGTAACCCTCCTATGAATAGAGAGTGCAGTAGTTTGATCTATAGCCGGTGTATTATGCCTGATACACCGGTGGGATAGTTGAGGAACAGTGGAAGACCTTAAAATAAAATTTTCAGTGCTCAGCAAAAGTATATTTCAGTTAAAAGCAAGGACAGTCAGGGTGGTGAGAGCCAGTCTCCAATAACTAGGGAAATAAAGGAAGTCATGAAACTAAAAGCTCATGTGTATGAAGTCATCAGGAATAGTGAGAAACAGGAAAATTGGGAAAACTTAAAAAAGTTACAAAGAACCACCAAGCAAGCAATAAAGATGTGAAAGTAAATGAGCATAAAATATAAAAATGTTTTTGTAATTCTGCAAAGTGGAGAAGGGTGGCTGAAGCAAATGTAGGTTTCTGAGAGAGGAGAGGTGGAAAGTACTTTTGGGTAATGCTGAAATGGCCGAAGCTTTAAACAACTATTTAATGTGGAATCATGGTGGAGGAGACATCTAACATGCCAGAAGGATGTAATGGATGGGATTGGAAGTGAGGACCTTGACAGATCAAGTGCGAGCAAACATGCAGATCGAAAGTCGGATGACTCCTGGTCCTGATGGAATGCACCCCAGGATATTAAAAGAAACAATGGAAGTTATAAGAGGAATATGTTATAATTTACAAAACAAAATTCTTGGAGTCTGGACAAGTCCTGGCAGATTGGAAGGCAATGAGTATCACATCACTGTTTAAACAATGGATGGAGGCAAAAGGCAGATAATTTAGCTTAATGTCTGTATTTGGAAAAATTCTTAAAGCTATGATTAAAGAAAAATGGTGAGACACCTGGAGAGAAATTTTTTTCATCTGCCAGATGCTGTGGATTCAGGAAGGACAGGTCCTGGTTAACAAATTTACGGAAATGTTTGAGGATGCAACAAGTGCAGTGGATAGAGGGGAGCAGATAGATGTCGTATTCTTGGATTTACCAGAAGCATTCAATAAGATGCTGCATAAAAGGCTTTTCCATACAAGGATGAATGGAGTTAGGGAATACATTAGCATGGATAAAGGATTGGTTAATCAATTGAAGACAGTTAGGATAAATGGATGTTCCTCTGGTTGGCAATCTTTGGTGAGTGGATGCTGGGCCTGCATTTGTCATGATGTAAATTAGCAATTTGGAAGAGGGCTGAGTGAAACATGTCTAACTTTGCTCATGGCACTAAATTGAGTGGAAAAGTAAATTGCACTCCGGATGCAGCATCTAGAGAGATTTAGATAGGTTAATTGAGTGGGCAGATAATTGCAATGTTGATAAATGCAAGAACATCCTCTTTGGAAAGAAAGCTAAAACATCAGATGATTATTTAAAAGGTGAAAGATTGCAGCATGCTGTTGTGCAGAGGGACTTGGGAGTGGTTGTGCATGTATTGCAAAAGGTTAGTTTATAGGTGCAGCAGGTAATCAAGAAGGTAAATGGAATGTTGGCCTTCATTGCTGGTGGGATTGAATTTAAAAGCAAGGAGATTCTACTGCATCTGAACAGAGTACTGGTGAGACTGCACCTGAATTACTGCATGCAGTTCTGGTCTCCTTTCCTGAGAAAAGATGTCATGGCTTTGGAAGTTGTATCAAGGAGATTCAAATACAAGTTTATTGTCATCTGATTTTACGTGGAACATAGAAATCTACAGCACAGTACAAGTGCTTCGGCCCATGGTGTTGTGCTGACCTAATAACCTACTTCACCAACTGCCCAGAATTTCTCTATTGTGTAATTCTCCATCTTTCTCAGTTCCATTTACCTGTCTTATAGTCTCTTAAAAGATCCCATTGCACCTGCCTCCACCACTATTGATGGCAGTGTTTTCCATGCACCCAACATACACTTTGTGAAAAACTTGCCTCTTACAAGCTTCCTGTACTTCCATGCATCTTAAAACAGTATCGCCTGGTTTCAGTCCACATGATCAATGCCTCTCATCTGATCAAGTCCAGTTTATTGCCATCTGACTGCACAAATACAACTTGGCGAAACAGCCCCCTCCAGCCCCCAGTGCAAAACATGCAGACAAACAATACCCATGCAGGACAAGAACATTAAATAAATAAGCATTGCTTCATACAAATCAGAGTCTCGGATACCCAGTGTGAGCAGCTCCCATACCGCCAATGGGAAGAAGCCGCCTCCCTGATGGGAACAGCTGAAAGATGCCACATTCAGGGTGAAAGGGCCTCTCAACCACCCCTTGTGGCCTCCCCATACAATGATCCCGGCAGATCATGTCGATTTTTGGCGGGGGAGGGAGAGACTCCAGAGGTTCCCCCCCCCCCCCCCCCCCCCCGCCCGCTCCCTCGGTCTGTACATATGCATGTACAACCTGACTCAACAGTGTATCTCTGAACCATAGTACAGACACACCGTAGCTACTGCACACAAACAATATTTGTACACCAGGTTGAATTTAGAGATGAGAGGGTTAGCCTATGAGGAGAGGTTGAGTTTAGAGATGAGAGGGTTAGCCTATGAGGAGAGGTTGAATTTAGAGATGAGAGGGTTAGCCTATGAGGAGAGGTTGAATTTAGAGATGAGAGGGTTAGCCTATGAGGAGAGGTTGAATTTAGAGATGAGAGGGTTAGCCTATGAGGAGAGGTTGAATTTAGAGATGAGAGGGTTAGCCTATGAGGAGAGGTTGAATTTAGAGATGAGAGGGTTAGCCTATGAGGAGAGGTTGAATTTAGAGATGAGAGGGTTAGCCTATGAGGAGAGGTTGAATTTAGAGATGAGAGGGTTAGCCTATGAGGAGAGGTTGAATTTAGAGATGAGAGGGTTAGCCTATGAGGAGAGGTTGAATTTAGAGATGAGAGGGTTAGCCTATGAGGAGAGGTTGAATTTAGAGATGAGAGGGTTAGCCTATGAGGAGAGGTTGAATTTAGAGATGAGAGGGTTAGCCTATGAGGAGAGGTTGAATTTAGAGATGAGAGTTGCTGAAATTCAAAGAATGAAAGAGGATAGAAATGTATAAAGTTATGAAAGGGATATCTAAGATAGAGGCAGGAAATTTATTTCTACTTAATGGATGAGACGAGAAGTAGAGGGCATGGCCCCAAGGTTTGAGAGAGTCGATTTTGAATGGAGATGAGGAGGAGCTGCTTTACCCAGATCGTGGTGAATCTATGGAATTCTTTGCCCCAAGAAAGTGCAGGCTACCTCATTAAATTGATTTCTGACGCAGATCGATTTGTGCACAGTTGGGGTCTTGGGCCTAAATGAGAAAGGCAGGTTGGTGGACCCAAGTCCACAGTCAAATCAGTCATGACCTCATTGAGTGATAGAGCAGGTTCAATGGGCCAGGTGGCTGACTCCTGTTCCTAAATGCTATGTCATGATTTCTAATTAAAAAAAATATTTTAGTGTTTAAAAGTTAAATTGCATTCATGAACTTTGTTATGCTCTTCCTTTTTGTGAACATGGTTTTTGTACTTTGAGCCATGGTAGCACTTAATTTTCACTAATTTAACCTCAGTCATGAGTTCAACCCCATACCCTAGAAAAATCAGTATGCTATCAAGGCAGATAGCAGAGTATGTTTCTTTCAGTTCATCAGATAACCTATTTGAACTGTGGTGGTGTCTTCCCCCTCAGCAGGGTGTAAAAGTCCCAGGATGCTGGAGTAAGTCTATTTGCGAGGTCCTGTTGAAGTCGTTAAGCAAGTCCATGAGTGGTATGCACAAGTGTATGATGCATTGCTTGTGAAGGAAGTCATTAAGATGAGGACTGAGGTGCCAATCGAACTCGTTCAAGTTGCTGCTATTATTGGTGCAGTACTTGTGTTCAGCGTTGTCAGGAATAACTGATTATGAGCTTTTCACACTAGATGAACAAGCACATTAGAAGAGCAAATTATTTGGGATTTGTAAGATTTCCTTTGCTTTGGTTGTAGAAATTTGATATTCCTGAACTAGAGCCCCAAGTAGAATCTATAGTTAAAATGTATATTGAATGCCCATTTCTAATTTCAGATGTTGATTGGAGCAGTTACTTTTTATCTGCATATGTATTTAATGCTCTGAATTTTGATACTGCTTTTTGTCAGCTTCTGCAGTTGCCATTTTTGGTCAATAGTTCCCATTCACTTTTGCTCTGTTAGTTGTCACCATTAGAAAAGTCCAAAGAGCAGGAGGGGGAGGAACAATTATATTATATAAATTACAAATATTGAACCTTGTTCTGATGTCTTTTGTCATAATCACAAATTTAATGATTTCAACCTTATCCCTCATTTAGCAAGTCATGGATTTATTCTGACCCATGTTATCAGGGCAGTGAGTTTACCTCTCCTTCTTCTCTTCTCTTCCCCCCCCCTCCCCCCACCACTTCCAAACATTCACCACTTTATCCATTTCAAATGATGAATTAGGTCTGATCTTATGGACATGGGTTCATTGCCTAAGTGGGCACTATCAATTAGACCACATCTGAATCTAGCTCGTCTGGGTACATAGGGCTCCCTTTGCTGGTTCAGGACACAGTGCACAGTTGGTCCTCCAATGAACACAGAATGCAAGCCCGACTCTGAAGCAGTGAGAGAGCAGTGTGCCGTAGAGCAGACAAACCATTTGCCATCAGCAAAAATACTCCGGCGTCCCTTGCAGTCAGTGAAAGAGAAGCAAAAAGAGAGTCACTGCATGTCCGAGGATTTGCTTCCTATACTCCCGCAGTTTCTGCAACACACCGACTTCAGTCCAAATCTCTGACTCGATCAAGAAGCCTTCAGCTTTCTCTCAAGTCCCGGTTATGATATCTCCTAACCCCTTCAGCCAATCCACAGCCTGGTGTGGTTCCTTTGACCGCAGTCGCCTGCAATCTACATGGGTCCTTACTTTGAATCACCAACAGCCGTGGAACCCCTCATTAGTCTGCTGCTGTGATCACCGTCCAGTAGGGTCAATCCCTATCAAACAACGGCGGTGGGATGTTCTTCCCATTTTCAGTCGCTTTGCGCCAGAACTCTGAAACCCATTGAGCATGCTGCCATCTTGGACTCAAACCCCTGCGGTTGGCGGATTTTAAAATAAACTACTGTCATCTCCTTTAACTGGCTGTTAAAGGCTGTACAGAGTTATCGGCAGTTGGACTGGGTGATAGAACCCAGTGGAGGAGCACTGTGTCCGCTCCCCACGGGTTCACATTAGTGGGAGCACTGCCTTGCAGCAGCTCTGCCATTTTCTTTTGACATTTAGAAACAAAGTGATTAAACATGAAAATGAGAATTAATCACAAATTATTTGTGAAGGTTTAACTGATTTTAGACAACTTCAATAGTCATTAAACTCGAAACTTGCTTTTCTGTATGGAATAAACCTACACTCCCCATTGAAATGAGGATCTGAGTGTCTTTGCGAGAGAAGTTCAGCAAAAAGTTCTGCTGCTTCACTCCCTTGGGAATCTTGATGTGGAGTAAATTGACTTGATGTGTCATAGCTGCCAAATATGTTTTGTGCTTCAATGCTTTACAATGAGGTGGAAGGCTCACATTTTCTAGAAATGCTGGTGTTTGCCAGTAAAATCCATGCAGTAAAGCTCCTGGAATCTGGCACCTATGGGGATTGGCAGATGCCAGATAATTAAATTTTCTGGTTGCTTGAAACTTACTCTGACAAGGCCTAACTAAAATACCTTCATTAAGAATAAACAGTTTAAAAGACAAAAATACTGTTCTGCACTTGCATGAACATATAAACCTTGAAGCATTTTACTTGATTTTCAGTCACATTCTTTGAAAACATACAACTGTCAAGTTGCATCTACAGGTTCCTCCCCCTCCACAGAGCGGCCTGAAAGAGAACAATAATGTTATAGATAATTAACCGATCCTCTCCCAAGTTTACAGATACAGCTTTTGTCTGGGGTGACTTACTAAGCAGTGATAAGGAGACACCAAAACGGCAAGTAGCATCAACTAGCTCTTCATCTTGGCAATGTTATTCAAACAGCTGCATCAAGCAGAGCACACCAAGGCACTCTATTAGCTGAATATTTGTTCCATCTTTACCAAACATTTGTTACTTCAGAGAACATTTACTTTTTAAAATTTAAACTTGCGTATTTTTTACCTATTATTTTATTCTTATTTATTTTAATTTTTTATTTTATTTTCTCTAATTTCTGCCAGTTGCTTGAATTCTGGATAACGTGTTTTTTTAACTGTATTTAATGTTAGGCAAGGACTAAAGGAAATCTTTTCATCCACATTTGTAAATTTCAAGTGTAATTTGTGAAAATAAATCACAATGTTCAGGAGCTTCAACTAAAATGATTGTTTCTCTCAAAATTTGCTGAACACTTGTAACATTTTCAGGGTTTATTTAAGATTTTTGGCATCCATGACCATTGCCTTTTCTGAGATGGGTGATCACACTTGAACATTTGAATTAGAATTTTTAAAAAAAGTCTTGTTTTCCAAAATATTGTTCTTTTCCTAGATATTCATTTTTTTTTTCCCAATGTTTCAAATTTCTATCAATTGAAATTTCTCAGTTACCTGTGGAAAGGAAGAGAGGTTTTCAAATTTGGCACTACTTTTCAGATTTGAAACTGCATTTGTCATTGTAAATTGTCAGTGACATTCTTCGTAACAATAAACTTAAGATGATGCAACATAACATTTCAATCTTATTTTAGAAAAATCAAAATAACATAAGTGATGAGTGAACCTACATTAAACTAACAATGTCAGAATTTGTATGAGAAAGTCTGTTATGGAAACTCTTTTTGCCACATTAAAATATGTGCCAGATCCAGTGAGGAACTCGTTGGAAATAGTTTTGACACAGCAATTTATCAATTTGCTCTTTCAAGGTTCTACCTTGTAAACGTGTACAAAACTGCTAAGGAAATTATGCCAGTTATATTAGCATATTGACCTGGCAATCCAGTGATAGGAACTCAACTATCATATCCTTGGCCCTTGCAAATCTGATGGTTAGAATTGGGTGCATTAACTCTGATTTAAAACTGATAAATGTTTATTTCAAATGACGTCTAAGCACGTAAATGGAGCAGAATATCAGAAGGCAATACTGAATTTAAAAGTTTTTGTCCATTGTTGAATTTGTGAAAACACAAGTTTACATTATTTCCAGCATATGGCTTTTATTTTTTATGTGGTGAAATGTTCAGTTATAGTTGTAAACTAGGGTGATTCTGAAAGGCACCAGAGGTTTAGCATTGGTTTGTAGCAGTTAAGTTACTTGGATAAGACCATATATGGTATTTTACTTTCTATCTGTTTGTCTCATTAGATCTGCAATTAGAGTGCACAAACATTCCAAGAATTGTAGCTTTGAGATGGGAACTGCCGTTGGCAAACTCAGTTTTATTGTGGATTTTGATTTGCACCTATGCTTGGAAAAAAGCTCTTTGTATGGAGGGTAGCTCAGTTTTTAAAAAAAAAATGTCTCCAAAAATAACCCAGGAAATTATAGGCCGGTGAGCTTGACATCAGTGGTAGGTAAGTTATTGGAAGGTGTTCCAAGAGATCGGATATACAAATATTTGGATAGTCAAGGATTGATTAGGGGATAGTCAATAAGGCTTTGTTTGTGGTTGATTGTATTTAACCAGTCTTGAAGAGTTTTTCTTAGGAGGTTACCAGGAATGTTGATACAGGAAAAGCTGTGTATGTTGTCCCATAGATTTTAGTAAGTCCTTTGACAAGGTTCCACACTGTAGATTAGTCAGGAAAGTTCAGTCGCTGGTTATTCATGTGAGGTAGTAAATTGGATTCAACGTTGGCTTTGCAGGAGAAGCCAGAGAATGGTAGCGGATTATTGCCTCTCTGACTGGAGGCGTTTGGTTTGCCTTAATACTAATGACTAGATGTTAACATGGTAAATTGGATCAACAAGTTTGCAGATGACACAAACATTGGAGGTATAATGGAGAGTGAGAAGGCTTTCAAAGCTTGCTGAGTGATCTGGGCCAACTGTAAAAATGGGCTGCAAAAAGGTAGATGGAGTTTTAATACAGACAAGTGTAAGATATTGTATTTTGGAAGGACAACCGAAGGTGGGACGTGCATGGTAAATGGAAAGGCATTGAAGAATACAGTCAAAGAAATGGATCTGGGACTATAGATACATAATTCTCTGGCTTCACAGATAGAAATGGCATTCATAAATCTTAGTATTGAGTATAGGAATTGAAATGTTATGGTAAAGTTGTACAAGAAATTGGTGAAGCTAAATTTGGAGTATTGCGTGCAATTTTGGTTACTGAACTACAAAAAGTATCAGTAAGATTGAAAGAGTGCAGAGAAGATTTAATAGGATGTTGCTGAAACGAGGAACTTAGAGCAAAAAGTTTAAACAGGTTTAAACTTTATTCCCTGGAGTGTCGAAGAATGAAGGAGATATGATAGAGTTTACAGTAATGAGGGATCTAGATAGAGTAGATGTGAATCGTCTTTTTCCACTGAGATTAGAGTAGATGTGAATTGTCTTTTTCCACTGAGATTAGGTGAGATACAACCCAGAGGACATGGGTTAAGGGTGAAAGAGGAAAAGATTAAAGGGAAAATTCGGGCGAACTTCTTCATGTCGAGAATGGTGGGAGTGTGGAACGAGCTGGCAGCTGAAGTGATGAATGTGGGCTCAATTTTAACATTTGACAAATATTGACAGGTACATGATTGTGATGGGGATATGGATTGAGGTCAGATCAGTGGAACGAAGCAGAATAATGGTTTGGCATAGTCAAGAAAAGCTGAAGGACCTGATTCTGCCCTGTAATGTTCAATACTTCTTTGGTTTGGCTGTCCACCTACAGAATCTCTGAGTGTGATTTTAATTTTAAACATTAAGAACATGGGTGGAAACATCTGTTAATCAGTTTCAAGCAATCTGGAAATGGGCCTGATCAATTTCAACTCCCCTTTTAAATTGTTCTGGGTTCCCTCCCTGCTCTCTTAACTCTGTACTGACATCACCTTTGAGATCGATGCCTTCAGCTTCTTGGGTTGCACACGCGAGAATTCCATCCCTGAAATGTTCAAAGTCCCTTTATTGTCATATATAATTGTATTTAGTTTGCCAGTAAAGGCAAACAATGAGGAGTTAGTCGTCTCGTGCCCCCACTAAGAAAGGAAGAAGCAAAAGAGCCCATTCAGTAGATTGAATGACCTTGGATATTTCTACTCCCTCCTTCACTCCTGTTACTACCATGTGGCAGTAAGCCTTCACGTCTGTTCCAGTAGTGAGCCTGAGCTCCAGGCATTCAGGCCAATTCAAGACTGATCCAATTTACAATTCAAGATACAATCCCTGGTTCTGCACCCCCAATACAATCAGTAAGATGTCAGCTCACGAAGTCCTTAGCCCCTTTTCTACCGCCATCCCAGTTAATTGGCTGTGCAGCGTCCTGGGATAGGAAGTCCTTTGTGCCATCTCCACTGGGCTACCCTTAACTGGGACACTAATTGCTTTTCCACTGAATACACTCATCCCCAGGGATCAGAATGTTCTACCTTCAACCGGAAACAGGTGACTTTTTGCTGTCCCTTTTCTGCTGGTTTTATCAGTATGCCGGTGTCAGCTAATGCCGGGGATATGAGTAGGGGTAGAGAGGGTTAATCCCCAGAGTGAAATGACATCCTTTGACACCGGCATTTGGACAGTGTTCCTTTTCCACTGGACCCTGTCCCAATAAATTGCCCGTTAATTCCTGGGACAGGTTGTCAGTTGAAAAGGGGCTCTTGAGTCTGCTCCCCATTGGCTCCCTCACCTTCACCTGGTTTAGAGCAGCCAAGAGACTGGTGTGAGTACTTCAGCTACCAAGCTGTGGTCTCCAATCCTGTGGGATCTTCTCTCCGACTTATTACAGGGTGGTGTTCTGCTCTGGTACCTTGACTGGTCTGCTGCTCCTCCAGAGCCCATAGTTCTCGTGGTCTGGCACTGCCATTTTGTGGAAGAACTTCTGTTGGTTCTCTGATGTAAAAACACTGTCCCTGCTCTACTGGCGATTTAAGGCATTGAGAAGTGCACCCCTGGGGGGGAACCATTACTGCAGCTTTAGCAGGTGCCACCAGCAATTATGGCATTGCTCAGAGAAGCTCCTTGTACTTTTCTGATCTGCTCAATATTTTAAATTTGGCATAACTTTTCATTGAGGTTTGAATAAGAAGATGCTTTTAGATATACTCTGAGGTTATGACTTTGGTGAGAAATGCAATGGTGTTGGATTAGTAGTAACAAGTGGAGAAGCCTGCTTTTAGGAGAGCCTTGTTGCTATCAGGCAAAAAATTAATTTCAGTTATAATTGAGTGATATTGACCCTATAAAGAGTGCATCTCCTGGCCTCGTCTTTCTCGAGTCCCTGGTCAAAAATCCAGAATTCCAACCCTTTTTGTGAAAATGTCTCCCTGAAACCCCTTCAGATATGCTAGTCACTTTGTGCACATTGGCTCTCCAGTGGAAACCAGACTCTGTCAGCTGGAGTTCTCAACTAAAGAGGGAACACAAACTTCCAGGTGTGCTCTAAACAACACCTGGTAGGGTATGGTAGCTTAATGCTTATCCAGAAGCTGGCACAATGATTGATTCCTACAGAGCAACTGGCCAGCACCACTATTTGGACAGTTCTCAACCATTTGAAAGATGGGGTCCAGTTGATTTTTGTCCATGAGTCAGAAAATACACAGCTCTGGTAACCATACCTCCACGGAATTGTAATGAAGGGCATCAAAAGCACATGTGAATGATGAGAACTATGAAGAAAGAGCAAGCTCATTCTGCTGGTCGTATGTACAAACGTCGGACTTCTGAATTTAACATTATGGGAGTACGTTACTATGTAGAGGTTTTGGGTTTTAAGTTGCTTTTTAGTAACCTGGTGACCATCTGTATTAGGAATTGATGAATTTTCTTTGGCTCCTTGGTCGGTTTAAAGTTGAGGGTATTACCTTAAAATCATACCCAGACTGTTGAAGCATAAGTTGAATGGAGAGTGGTAGAAATTTTGGAACTGAACTCTGCAGAAAGCAATTGAAGCTGAAAATTATTAATTTTATATCGACAATTTTTTCCCCTGAAATGGTCGGTAGACAGAGATAACATGTATGGATTTGGACCAAAGTTTAGCTTTAATGTTATTAAAAGGCACAATGTGCTTAAGGGCTAAATGGGCCTCTAATCCAAAATGCATCTGGTTAATTTTATGAAGGAGAGGAAATCTGTTGGCCTTATCTGATCTGGCCTGTGTGCAACTCCAGGACCATTGGAGTGTTATTTCCTACCAACAGTTCTCTGTAGTGGCCTAGTAAACAACTGTATGAAATTACAACTACAAAGTACAGTATGGATAAGAGGATAAGGAACTGGCTTCTACCTCAGAATTTCAAATTGAATTTCTGGACAACATCATTGCCAGCCAGGGAATCGGTATGATACCAGTGCATTGAGAACTGCTTTTTTTTCCCCCACCCCTTCCCTAATGATTAACTTTGTACCCAAACTAATTTAAGAGGCAGTTTGGTAAAGCTTTACCATCTGAAGACTTTGGGTGTTTTTGAGATAACTTTCTGTTTTTAGACAACTTCAAATAACTGAATAGTAACGTAATGAAAATCCAGTTCATTGTTAATGGGAATTCTAATCTAATGAGTGGAGAAGAGATACAGGAGGATCAGAGCCAGCGGCCCCCAGGCTGAGGAATAGCTTCTTCCCACAGGCAGTGAGAATGCTGAATGACCAAAGGAACTGCTCACACTAGCAATCTAAGAGACTCATTTGTACAAAAACAATATTTATAGATTTAATACTTGTCCTGCATATGTATTATTTATCTCTGTGTGTTTGATTGTATGTCTGCATGTTTTTGTACCGAGGACTGGAGAATGCTGTTTCATTGGGTTGTACTTGTACCATCAGATGATAATAAACTTGACTAAAGCAATCAGGAATAACACTTTTATTTTAAGATTTCCCATGTTTCTAATGTGAGATAATATTTGAAGGGCAAAAAAAGAATTATGGCTGACCTACGCAGGATTTCATTTTCTCTGATTGCAGAGTATAGGTATTTGGATTTTGTTGAGCTCATTTTTAATCTGATACTTGGATCATTTTATAACTTTGTACCTCAACTAAGTGATTCCATTCTCTCAAAATTTCACCTGGAATTAGGTTTTGCTTTCATATAACAGTACTATAACATTTTTGAATGTTACTACTTTTACACAGCCTGTAAAACTGCAAACCAAGTACAGGTTACAGTAGAGCCTTTCCAAAAGAGCACGAACATGGATGGATACAGGTTGTACCTTTTTAATCTGGCCATGTTGGGAGCTGGCCATTGCTGGACCATAGAAAATACTGCAAAACAGAAATTGACCCTGAAGGGAACCCCCTATGTAGACATATACAAAGGTAGAACAAAGCTTAAAACAGGAAATAATACTGTGGGGTGGCATGGTTAGAGTAGCAGTTAGCGCAATGCCTTTACAGCGCTGGGGTTTGAGTCTGCGCTATCTGTAAGGAGTTTTGTAATAATGGCGGCAGATTCAAACATGTTGGAGAAGAGGTACAATCTGTACTATAATTTGGTGATGGGCAAGAACTTCCTGTTTGTTGCAAGTGTATTTTGCAGTTTCAAAAAGTAATTGTGTGATTTCCTGTGTCAGTCTCAGTGCAACAATTAACTCAAATTTGCTGCTGGATCAATGCTTTGTCCTTTTTGGACAAATAAATTTTATGAAGTGGGTGAATTTCTTTTGGTGCAACGTGTTCCTCTGCAAGCAGATGTAATGTTGGAATAAATTATAATGAAGGATTTTCTTAAAAGCTCCAAGAAAATTGCAATCTCCAAATTTCTTATTTTCAAAGGAACACAAAAAAACTTTAGAGACAACACAAAACATTGAGGACAACCCAAAGGCATTTGCAGAAAATACTTTGTTGCACTTTGTACGCAGTATAGTGAGCAGGGTTCTTCTGCAAACGGTCTAAGGCTCGCTCTAACATTCAAACAACAAAATAAATATATGGAATATCAAGTTACAATGAAAATAAAGATGAATTAGAATGTTGCGTCTCTTCTGGTTCGCTGCTCCTGTTTACAAGCCTTCCATCCACTCAGTTCTTTATTCTACAACTAAAGTGCTCCATATTATTTGCCTGCCTTTCTTCTACTTATGCTCACCTTGAAATAGCTACAAGAAGTAAATTTGGGAAGGAGTCATGTGATGGAGTAGTGGCCGGTTGGGAAAACCAGCCCTCTCCAGAAAAATAGGAAAAAAGTTAGGGAAAAGCAAAGCATAACAAAAATAGAATATAAGAAATAGAAGATAAAGATACAGAGAAGAGAAAGAAGATGGCTTCCAAGAAGGAGAAAGTAAGAACAACTGGGAAAAAAGTCCTGCACGAAGGAACAGGACACTGTGGTGACGAGGAGCGTGATATAAGATGCGTAGGTCAGTGCCTGCTCTGTGGAGTCACGACCCACCAGCCGGTGCACTACAAAAATGCGCAATCAAAGGAGAAAGAGGACACCGGCGGGAAGGGGCTCAGCAGAGGAGTGGGCTGTCACAGAGCGAGCAGCTGAGGGATGCCCGACACCAAGGCTCTCAGCTGGAGGGCAAGGAACAACAGACGAGCGGCACAGGAGGAGAGGCCCGACAAAGAGATACAAGTAGCTCATCAGGAAAAACAGAAGGAGCACAGACACAAAGAGAAGAAGATGACACAAACACAGATACAGACACAAGAAGAGGAAGAAGACCAAGATCTTCACAGAGAAATAGAAGGTAAAACTGATGAACAGAATATAAAGTCTGTTTTGAAGAACAAATGAGATCACTAAAAGAATGGTGATCATTAGAATTTAATGCAATTAAAAGGAAAATGAAAAGAACAGAAGATAAAATGCAAAGGTTAGAACTGGTAATGACAGAAATAGGGAAAAGATTGGAGAATGTGGAAGAGCAGGAAACAGCTGTAGAAATGGAAGTGAATGTCTTGAGAAAAATTGGAAGAAAGTGATAAAAAAATTAGAGACTCAAGAGTTGTTATCTCAGAAAATTGATGTGTTGGAAAATTATAGTAGGTGAAACAACAAAAATAGTGGACCTGAAGGAGGGTGAAGAAATATGAAGGAATTTATAAAAGGATTTATAAAAGGATGGATCCCGAAGGTCCTGGGAATGACAGAAATGCAAGAAGAAAAGGAAATAGAAAGGGAACACAGAGCATTAGCTCCGAAGCCACAGACACATCAAAAACCAAGATCTATTTTAGTAAATTTTTTGAGATATATGACAAGAGAAAATATACTGGAGCGGGCAAGGAATAAAATTAGAGAAGATAAGAAACCATTGGAATACAAGGGTCAAAAAATATTTTTTTTACCCAGACATAAGTTTTGAACTCTTAAAGAGGAGGAAGGAATCTAATACAGCGAAATCAACTTTATGGAAAAAAAGGTTACAAATTCATATTAAGACATCCAGCAGTGCTTAAAATATTTATACCTGGGGAGCAAAACAGATCGTTCTCGGATCCAGAGAAAGCGCAAGAATTCACAGAACGTTTGCAGGACAGGAGAAGAGACGAAGAAATGTAACAAGAATGAAGAATGGCAATAAAGTATATATAAAGATGTAAAAACAACGTATATGTAAAGAACTAAAGAGGGAAAAGAGTAAGGGGGGGGAGAAAAAGAGAACTTTGTTATCTGTGTTTATTTTAAAAAAAAGTGTTTTCTGGAGAGGGCTGGGTAGAGGGCGAATAACCATCACTGCAAAATCAGTTGACGCTGCGAACAAGATCGCAATCCAAATGAAAAGGGGAGTTGTGGTTGCCCAGCAAGGGATATGGGGCGACTTAGAGAGGGGCAGAACTTTTGGGGTTAAGGAATCAGTGGATGTGGGAACTGCGGGGGTACTTTATGTCTTAAAGTGTTGTCGTACATTAAGTGAAATGAAAATGGGGTAAAGGTGGATAGAGGTGGCGAAGAGGTGGAAAAGAGGTGTATGCAAGATATGAGATGGCCATGTTGAACTATATGACTATAAACATTAATGGAATACATAACCAAATTAAAAGGAAGAGGCTACTAAATTTATCGAAGAGAGGAAAAATAGATAAACATTTGTGCAGGAAACGCATCTAACTGAAGTGGAACATAACAAACTAAAGAGAGACTGGATAGGACACGTAACGGCAGCATCATATAATTCAAAAGCTCGAGGTGTAGCCATACTAGTTAACAAAAATGTACCAAACAAAATAGAGGAGGAAATAATAGATCCAGCAGGGAGGTATGCAATGATAAGGTGTCAAATATACTCAGAATTTTGGAATTTGCTCAATATGCCTAATGAGGAGGATCAAAAGTTTATGCAGGATATTTTTATTTTGAAGATTGCAGACACACAAGGAAATATTTTGATAGGTGCGGATTTAAACCTTAATTTTGACCCAATGTTGGATAAAACTGGACAAAAGACAAGTAAAAAGAATAAAGTAGCCAAATTTATGGTTAAATCAATGGAGGAAATGAAAATGAATAAATGTATTCTATTGAAAAAAATAACATGTAATTTAAAAAATAAAGTCACATTATTTGAGCAAGTTTGGGAACCGTACATGGAACATATCAGAGAGGGCTTGCCTACGACCTCCATCCCCTAAAATGAGAATGAAAATGATAAGACAAAGCTACTAGATTCAGTGTGTAATAAAAAGATGATGCGGGTAGGAGCAGACAGCAGAATTTGCGTATCCTGGGATTGGCTGAATCTTTAGAAAGTGGGCATCTTACAAAATTCCTCATAGAGTTGCTTTACGAAGTCTTTGGGAAGGAGCTTCTTTCATCTCGTCCAGTGATTAATAGAGCTCATCACTCTATTACCTCAGCTGGCTCCCGAGCAGAGACTGTGTTCTGTCATTCTTCGACTACATAATTATCAAATAAAGAAGTCTTTGATTTACGAAGCCCATTGAAGAGAGACACTGGACTATTGTAATTAGCGTATCAGAATTACTGTCCTGAAATCATGAAGCAATGCAGTGAAAACCAAGAAGTTATGTCGGAGCTCTATAAACGTGGTTTAAAACCTTCTCTGCTATATCCTGTACATCTCTGCACTACACTTTCTAATGGTCAGAAGATGTTCTGTTCTGCTGAAGAGGTTCAGAGCTACCTAGAAAATCTTACGACTACATCATGCCCAGCAGGAACTTCCACTTAAGGATTGAAGATGATGGTCTATTATTAATTTTCTAACATTTATTACATAATATTTGTTAATTGAGTATTGGTTTTTTCTTTTTGCCTGGGCAATTTTTCTCTTTCAATTTTTTGTGGGGAAGAGATATTAAACTTATTTGGGTTGTATTTATGCATGTATTTCTTTTTCTTTTATTAAAGTAATTGAAGTATTACGAGAAGAATACGACAAAATACATTAATTTCTCTTTCAGTAATATTTAATCTTTATGCGTAAAAATACATGAGACATTTTAAAATCTTTTTGATGGTAGTCATAGTAGAATTAATAATTGGTTGGAGGAGCTGCTTGCATTTACATTTGCAGCAATGGAGCTAATATCAACAGATCCAGCAGGGAGAGTTAATTGGATGTTAAATGTTTTGCTTTGCTAAGGTTTTTGCTGAATATTTAGCAGCTGTCCATCACAAAGTTTTATCAGATATAAAAGGTCGATATATTATTGTTTCATGAAAATTAAATGGTAGTTTTTGCTAATATTTAGGCCCCATATGCAGATGATGTGGGTTTTTTTTGGACAGTTTTTTTCTTTACTGGATTTGAGTTTATACTCTCTACTTGGTGGAGATTTTAATTGTTGATTTTATCCTGCTTTGGATCGTTTGTCTCTTAAAATCTACCATAATGAGTAAATCAGCCTCATTAATTCATTTTTTGATTATGGAATTTCTGATGTTTGGCATTTTATTTATCCAAATAGTAGAGAGTGTTCTTTCTTTTCACATGTTCATTGAACTTGATCGCAAGTTGATTTTTTCTTATTGATAATCAACTTGTGCCACTGACTTGTTCCTGTGTATCAAACTACAGTAATATCATATCATGCCCTATTGAGTTATCTATGACTTTTCCTGGCTTTCCTCAAATTAAAAGATATTGGCGCTTCAAGTTTGCTTCAGATAATGACTTTGTGAAATTTATGGAGAAGCAGATACAAACAATTCATCAGAAACCTCTAGTCTGATTGTTTGGGATGCTATGAAAGCTTTTATGAGGGGGAAAAATTATTTCTTAAACCATGAATATAAAAAGGAAGACCAATAAAGATTATAATTAGTTAATCAAATTTATCAACAATATGTTCAAACTAAAAATCTTGAGTTATTAAAAAAACTTTAAACTAAATTTGATCTTCTTTCAACATATTTGATTGAAAACTAATTGATAGAGTAGGAGTCAGTTTTGTATTCATGGTGATAAATCAAGCAAGCTTTTAGCTAGCCAACTGAGAGGTTTTGCAGCTAAGAGGCAAGTTACAAAGATTTGAAAGAATGATGGGAACATTACTATAGACTAATGAACAGAATAAAATCCCCCACCCCCCCCTACCCCCCCTCCCCCCCCCTCCCCCCCCCCCCCCCCCCTCCCCCCCCCCCCTCCACTCCCCCCCTCCCCCCTCCCTACCTTCTCCCCCCCCCCCCTCCCCCCCCCCCCCCACACCCCCACACCACCCCCCCACACGCCATCCACCTCACCCCACACCTGCCCCAACCAACTCCTCCCCTCCCCCCCCCTCCCCACCACCTCCCCCCTCCCCCCCCCTCCTCCACCCCCCTCCCCCCCCCCTCCCTCCACCCCCCCCTCCCCCTCCTCCTCACCCTATTCTGGAATACACATTCAGAAAAATTTTCTGGCTTTAACCCCTGAATTGACAAATGATAGTAATTTGATGGAAAAATTCCTGGATTGTTTAAATATTCCCACGCTTTTTTTGGTTGAACAAGTGAAACTAGATGAGTGTATATCGTATGAGGAAATGGTTGCTGCTGTTTCTTCACTACCTTCAGAAAGAGCTCTGGGACACGATGGGTTTCCTGTGGAGTTTTTCAAATCTTTCTCTCAACTACTTTCACCTCAGTTAAGTTTAGTGTTATGAAACTCGTTTAGGCAAGGTAATCTCCTGGCAACATTTAACGAAGCATGTATATCTCTTATTGCAAAGAAAGGTAAAGATCTGAGTGTGCCTCTTGCAGGCCAATTTCTTTATTAAATGTTGATGTAAACTTTTGGCTAAAGTTTGGGCCCATGGATCAGAGAATATCTCAACATCTATCATCTCTGACGACCAGACTGGTTTTATTATTTTAACAAAGATTGCTTATTGGATATTTTGTATTTGCCTTCTAGTGCAGTTCCTGAATGTATTCTCTCCCTTGATGCAGAGAAAGTGCTGGATTGAGTTGAATGGAAATATTTATTGACAATTTTAGAAAAATTCAAGTTATTGTATTCCTATCCAATGGCTTAATTTCTCAGTAATTTCCAGTAATCACAACCTTTCAATCTCCAACAGGGAACCTGTCAAGGGTGTCCTCTAGTCCATTCTTGTTTGATTTGGTCGTAAAGTCATTAGCCAATTGCAGTTCGAGAGTGTGGGGACATTTCAGGGATTTGTAAAAAAGGAATTGAACATCGTTTCTTTTTATGCAGATGATCTTCTGCTCTACTTATCAGACCTTGACAGTTCTTTACCGTCCACCCTGTCAATACTTTCCCAATTTAGTACATTTTCAGGGTATAGATTATATCTGCATAAAAGTGATCTTTCCCCTTTGTAGACCAATTTCCTTTTTAAGAATGTGAATAACCAATTTAAATATCTCGGTATTACAGTTACAAAGAATCCCAAGTACCTTTTAAAGAAAACATTCTTAAATTATTAAAGTAATGTGAAACAGTCTTTAACACAATGGTCACCCCTCTCTTTATCCCTGGTTGTTTGTGAAAATCAATAAATGGCTGTTGGGAAGAAACTATTGTGTGTTGGTCTGCAATTTCCCACTCTTGAGCCTTCTCTAGAGAGAATGATGGATTCTGATCTTCAGGATATTTCCCAGGCTGTAGATGGAGTCCATAGAGAAGATGGAAGTTGTGATCAGTACATTCTGCAGCTTCCAGTCTTGAACAGATCAGCTTCTTTACCATGATTTGATGCACCATACAAGTATGCTTTCAATGTAGAAGTTAAGGGCCAAAAAGGACATGCTGAGCTTTCCTCCTCTTCCAAGTCGAGGCTACTGGACAAAAGTGACTATTTATTACTTCTCTTTTTGTATTTATTATCGTTTTGTTTTTGTGTTGTCTTGTGCTTTATATGACGGGGAAGATGAAGCAAGTTTGAGTTTGTCATGTACATTTAGTTGAAGTGTAGTCACTGTTGTATACCGTCATTAGCTTTTGCAGGAATTTTTTTTCACTTTTATTAAGCTTTATTGTTGTAATAGAAGAACTGACGCTCCTGAGTTCACTGCTTTCTGTTGATTATTTAAAAATGTACAATTTAAACTAAGTTTATTGAACAAGTAGGATCTATTTTTCACACTATAAACCATATTGACCAAAATACACACAAACATTTCCCTCTTGAATGTACACAGTGTCATTTTCTCCCCTTTTCCCCCCTCCCTTCCCTCCCTCCTTCCTACGTTCAAAATATACAATACATTAAACGCATTAAACAATGTCTTCACACAATGAAAATAAACAAGAAAATTGTGTTCATTTCGTTGTCTTCTCAGCTTTTGCAGGATTGATGAAAAGTATTAGTGAACACTTGGAGACAACTCATTCTCTCTCCACATGCCCTCCCCCCCCCCCCCCACAAGATCCAAATCTAAACTTAATGTCACTTCTTTTACCCATTGAAGTAAGTATGAAGTAAGTATGTTCCTCCATCGAAGATCTCATAGGCTGGATTTTCTTCACATAATCCACCCCATCTTTTACCTTTCAAAAATGTTATTAAAACGTGCCCTGACAGTTGGTGCCAACTCTTAATTCCTCTTTCTTTACTGCATTTGAGTTCTCTTGAAATTAAGTAGCTTGAAATGTTACAACTAATGCATAAAATGATGCCCATGGTGTTTGGTTGTCAGCAGACTTGACTGGAATGAGAACTTCAATGTACCGAGGATTGCATCTTTAAATGAACTTTATTTCTGGTTTCATCTGCAACTTCGTGGTGGAACCAAGATGTACTACTAAAAGCCACATTGCCTTGTTTCTCATGCCCTTCCTTTTCCTGTTATGTTAATTGTATAATAAATAGGAAAAAACATTAAGAATTTTTAATATTTCTTTTGTTCTAGTACTAGTTAATGGAATGAAATGATGTGAGGTATTCTGCACTTCATGTGAGTAGATGGAGATGAACTGATGAGCATGCAGAATTAGCAAAAGTGGACTCTCCATTTGGATTTTTAGCCAACTGGAATGATGCCCACATATTTCCACTTAAACTGTTCAATACCCTCAGCAGGAGAAGAGATTTTGCTTGGCTTGTCTGGCTGCAGTACCTTTTGAATGGGGCAGTGAGAGAGTAATTTATTGGTGATGGAATAATTTGAGGTTGTCAATTAAAAATGTTGTTCAGGAAGTGCATTGTTGGTGAAAAGCTAATCAAATTCAAAATAGTAATTTTTTTTATTTTTAACTTTTTTTATTTTTCACACCATAAACCACATTGACCATGATACATACATTTTCCTTTTCAAATATATTGATGTCCCTTAAAATAGTCTGCAAAATGCAAAATGCTGGGCATCCCTCACTTTTATTCGTGGAATTCTGGGTCAGGCAGCATCCATGAGGAGAAACAGTCAGTCACTGTTGCAGTTCAGGACCCTTCAGAAGTCATTACCTCTTTAACAAAATTCACCCCTGATTGTGCTTGCATTTGACAAAACAGCAGTGGATTATTTCAAGGAGTAAATTTGGTAGAAACAAAATCCCACTATAAAGAACTGTAGTTACACTAATTCATTGAGGGGAAAGGTTCTGGGACCAAGCTTGTGCCTGCATTTAGCTTCCACGGAGGTCAAAAGATTCATTTGGGATTTTAAAATGAAATTTCTAACAACCATGTAATTGAAACAAGACAAACCAACATGCACAAAAAAGCACCTCTTGATATGTCTAGACATAAAGCTTATTTTCCATGACACGACACTGAACATGACCTTTGCTTGAGATCTTGTGATGTAGCAAAACTGCTTTGCAGAAGTTCAAATGACAACTAGCAGACAGACTTCAGTGAGCAAAGGGTCACGAAGAATTTTCAAAGTTGTGCATGTTTTCTTGGCAGGAATCGTATGACAGCAGCTAATTTTCGTTTATTCATTTTATTATTGATCTACAGATTTCATTCTGCTAATTCACAAATTGGGAAAACCTTTGATAGTGGAAAATCTTTTCCTCTGCATCAAAATGAGAGTGAGTTCAGATTGAAAGAACATGCAGTGTTCCCCCTGAATCTTGCACTCTTTTATTCTCCCTACAAATGATAAATATCTCTGTAAAACCTGGTACTGTTGGAAGGTGATCTTACGGTGGAAGGAGTCACAGGGTAGTTGTAGAGGAATGGAGAACAGAGAATAGCATTGGAGGGTTGCTTTTCTGATTGGAGTCCTGAGGACAGGAATGGGTCTGCTGTTGTTTGTCATTCAAAATTATTAATACAGACAGCATTGTCGTTAACATAGCCAGTAAATTTGCACATGACTCAAATTGCTGTGGAATTGGGCAGTGAGGAAGGTTACCAAAATTATTAATACAGACAGCATTGTCGTTAACATATCCAGTAAATTTGCACATGACTCAAATTGCTGTGGAATTGGGCAGTGAAGAAGGTTACCAAAATTATTAATACAGACAGCATTGTCGTTAACATATCCAGTAAATTTGCACATGACTCAAATGGCTGTGGAATTGGGCAGTGAGGAAGGTTATTGCTGTGGAATTGGGCAGTGAGGAAGGTTATTGCTGTTAAATTGGGCAGTGAGGAAGGTTATTGCCGTGGAATTGGGCAGTGAGGAAGGTTATTGCCGTGGAATTGGGCAGTGAGGAAGGTTATTGCCGTGGAATTGGGCAGTGAGGAAGGTTATTGCCGTGGAATTGGGCAGTGAGGAAGGTTATTGCCGTGGAATTGGGCAGTGAGGAAGGTTATTGCCGTGGAATTGGGCAGTGAGGAAGGTTATTGCTGTGGAATTGGGCAGTGAGGAAGGTTATTGCTGTGGAATTGGGCAGTGAGGAAGGTTATTGCTGTGGAATTGGGCAGTGAGGAAGGTTATTGCTGTGGAATTGGGCAGTGAGGAAGGTTATTGCTGTGGAATTGGGCAGTGAGGAAGGTTATTGCTGTGGAATTGGGCAGTGAGGAAGGTTCTTGCCGTGGAATTGGGCAGTGAGGAAGGTTCTTGCCGTGGAATTGGGCAGTGAGGAAGGTTCTTGCCGTGGAATTGGGCAGTGAGGAAGGTTATTGCCGTGGAATTGGGCAGTGAGGAAGGTTATTGCCGTGGAATTGGGCAGTGAGGAAGGTTATTGCCGTGGAATTGGGCAGTGAGGAAGGTTATTGCCGTGGAATTGGGCAGTGAGGAAGGTTATTGCCGTGGAATTGGGCAGTAGGAAGGTTATTGCCGTGGAATTGGGCAGTGAGGAAGGTTATTGCCGTGGAATTGGGCAGTGAGGAAGGTTATTGCCGTGGAATTGGGCAGTGAGGAAGGTTATTGCCGTGGAATTGGGCAGTGAGGAAGGTTATTGCCGTGGAATTGGGCAGCGGAGGATATGGGTCATTTGGGAATGTGGGCCAAGGAGAGGCAAATTAATTTTAACTTGGATAAGAGGGGTGTTGACTTGGACAGTGGAGTGTTGGAGAAGAAGGACCCGAGTCCATAGTTCAAGGTAACAAAACTACAGTGGTATGCATTGAGAAAATAAAAACAAATTATAGATATTACTCTAAAGTGAAGAAAAAATGTCCTGACAAGAGTGCAGACAGTAATTTTTGTAGTATTGGAGTATTTTGTGATGAGTGTAAACAAGGGGAGTATCAAGAAACTTGTGGCTCTTGAAAAGTGTTCTCGTACACAGAGGTTTTGGTCTTCAGGCATCTGTACCTTATCCTGAAGGTAGTAGTGAGAAGAGGTTGTGTCCATGGTGATGGGGATCCTTTGTAATGATGGCTGCCTTCTTGAGGGCAGACGTCTTCAATGGACGGGAGGTGACAGCCCATGATGGACTTGGCTTCTGTTTGCTATCTTTGCAGTCTTCTGCATTCCTCAATCTCAGAACCCTGTCCCTCCAACAGAACTGATGGGTTTTGGCATTTCTTTTTTAAAAATTTCTGATTTCAGTTGTTTTTAGGTTATCAATATTTTATGCACCTTCTCTTGGAGCAATTGTATCTTCCTGAAATGCTGCGACAGGACATATGCAATCAATACTATGATTGTACAATAAGGTTGGAAGGTAATCTCTTTGTTCTTTAATTTTGTGACTCAGGAAATGATGGATGGCATTCCATGTGTGTTTTATTTTTGGCCACTATAACCTATCCTGCTTCCATCAAGGATCTAGGAATGAAGGAGGGCACGAAGAATTCAATGCTGACCACCTGGTTCTGTGTCTATTGAAGTTGCACGTTTTCCCTGTGACTGCGTGGTTTTGCTCCCAGGTTCTTAATGTTTGGCACAAATAATGTGGGCCACAGGGCCTGTTGTCGAGTTCTACATTCTATTGTTTGTTGATCAGTGTTCTTCCTTTTGTTATTTCTTATGGCTCCTCTCTAAATAGGTTACTTGCTCAGGATTGCCCCTCCATTGCAACAGCAAAAATCTCCCAGTGGCCAGTTCCACATTCCATTCCCACACTGACGTGACTGTCCACAACCCAATGAACTGGCAGGGTTGAGGGCACCATGTAAATTGGAGGAACAGTACCTTTTATTCTGTCTTAGCAGTCTCCATCCAGATGACATCAATATTGTCCTCTCCAATTTCTGGTTGTCCCCTCCCACATCTCTCTCTCCCCCTCCTTGTTTTCTGTCCCCATTCCTACTTTTTTCTTTCCATCCCATACTAATCTACTCACCTCCAGCCCCCAACTCCTTCCTTCCTTTCATCCTTACATAGTGAACCTTTCTCAGCCCTCTGCCCTTCACCCTGAAGGTAGCAGTGAGAGTGCTCTTTACCCCTCTCATCTGCATTCACATATAACCTGCCAGTCTGAACTCTTTTCTCTCCCCCCCCCCCCCCCCCCCCATCCCAAACACACATTTTACTTGAGTGTCCATTTGGTTCTTGCTTTTCCTCATGAAGTGTTTTAGCCAGATTGACTGTGGCTCTCCACGAATGCTTTCTGACCTGCTGAGTTCTCTCACTTTGTATGTTCTTTCAATTTTCTTGCAGCTACAGACTTCTTGGTTACCATTGAGTTCTACGTAACTTCCAGCAAAATCATCTATCATTCTACAAATCAAAGCTTTCCTTCTCACTTTCACTTGTGCTATCATTTGCAAACTTCATCAATCTATATATTAAAGTCTGAATGATATCACAAAACAAGTTATTAGGAACTGCATTGGTAAAAGCCTTTCAGATATAAACCCTTCCCATCAGCTATTACCTTTTGCATACTATCACTTAGTTTGGTGCATTTTCTCTTGGGTCTTGCGGATATTTTTGGTCAAGCTTTCACATGGAACTTTACCAAAAACCTTGCCAAAATTCACACAGAATATATCATGCAATGACATAATCAAATCTCTCCATTACCACATTGAAGAATTGAATCAAAGTTGTTGGGTCTGAACAAATCCATTCTAACTGTCCTTGATTACTCTGAAGCTTTCTGAATCAAGGTTTAGATTGAATCTTAAAATGGTTTCTAGTAATTTCCCAGATGCCAGCAGTCCTCTTACCTACTGACACCTGTTCTGTGGCCAGAAAAGATTTAAAGAATTGTAGTTTCCTCCCTTGCTTATTTAAACATACTTGGATATATTTAATCTTGGCCAACAGTTCATCCTTTATCAAAGTGCCAAGTTGAAGTTTTCCCAGGACCATATCAGCACCCTCTTTCCAACCTAAAATATTAAATGCACAAGTCTTACTGCTTCCTTGTTTCTCTTCATGCTCTTTGTTTGGAAAACCGATGGCAAGTAAAATTGAAGAAAATCCATTAAAAAAAATCCTTTTGTTGTTTTTCTGACTTCCCTTTTAATCTCAGTCCCACACATCCTGTACTTTCTATGAATACAAGAGCGGACCAGAAGCTTAGTATCCTGTTGAGAGTGACTCAGCTGTTCACATCAATATATCAGGTGTATGATTAACTATTTAATATTTTCTTAGTTGAAGTATAGCTCCAATAGCACCTGTGAAACATGATGGTGCACATCGTATCGCAATCTGCTTCAGTGGAATTCCTTCCAGTTGAAAATATTCACCCTTCACTGGGACCCTAACCTGTGACCTGTCACCTTGAAGGATCTGGGCTGCACATGAACTGCCTTTTACAAGTTCAAGTGTAATGTGGTTCTGAGTTGGTTCTGTTCTACTGCATAAAAACATTGTAATAGCGATGGGGGATTTTCGAGAAGGCTCACTCCCATCTCCTTGAGTAGAAGTAGGGGCAGGCTGGTCTTGACAAATGACAAACCTAAACATCTTTCCAAATTCACGCATGCAGCTGGGATTTTGATGTCTGAGGAGCTTTAAATTGAATTGATTGTCAGTAAACATCCTTTGAAGAGAAAATTATTGATCCCATGTCTGAATTGAAAGAGAACATTACTTCACTAAAACATTAAAAAGATGCATCTTGTTCTTATTTCTACTCATCCCATTTTGCCCTGGTAGCCTTCTGAGCTTTGATTACTGATCATCGTGGTGAGCTTGCCATGAATTTGTTTAATCAGCTACTCCTCCACTCCAAACAAAACAAACCCAGGCTATCCACTTTCTCCTCAGAAGTGACAATTTTCTGATGAATCTCTTCTGCACCATCTCCATCACAGTCTGTGTCCATTCTGCAGCATGGTGCCCAGAATGCTCAATGTGCTCCAGCATTAATGCTGTTATATTTTGGACCTCCATTAATGGAGGCAAGTATCTTTTCTACTGATACATTCAGGGCCCTTTTTCCTTGATGTTTTCTTGGTGATTTATGGAGTATGGCCTCAGTCTTATTAATCCTTCTGAAATACTTGCACATCTCAATCAATTTTTAAAACATTTAGACCTACAGCTTGGTAACAGGCTATTTCAGCCCTTGAGTCTGTTCCACCCAATTTACACCAAATTAACTGACACCCCTGGTACATTTTGAAAGGTGGGAAGAAACCAGGGCCGCCCCAGGGAAAACCATGCAGTCAAGGTGAGAAAGTACAAACTCCTTACAGACAGTGTAGGATTCAAATCTTGATTCCTGGTGGTGCTGTGAAGGCATTGTGCTAAACGCTTCACCAACTGTGCTGCTCCTTTTATTCGAACATTGAAGGGCATGGACAGAGTAGATGTAGAAAGGTTGTTTCCCACGGTGGGAGAATCTTGGACAAAAGGGCACAACTTCAAGATTGAAGGGCGTCCGCTTAAAACAGAGATGTGAAGGAATTTCAGGTGACTAGTTGTTAGTTTTAATTTTTTTTCCGTTCTATATGTGTATTGTATTGTAACTTTTTGTTCTCTAATCTATATTTTTCTTGTTCCTCATATCCAATATTCCTTGTATCCTTCTCTAGATTTTCTAAATCTCTTCATATTCTCTCAAGATTTTTAGTATAAGAAATCATTTGTCACCTCAAATATGCTTTCAGTGTATCCCACATTCGAAAACTTGTCAGTGGAAGGAAGAATATTTTCACAAAATTTTTTTGTCTCTTAATAAATTGACAAAAATTGATTCTCTAATAATGTAGCATTAAGGCGCCATCTCTACATACTTTCTTGCTTTTCCATGATCATAATAATTAACTGCGAGTGGTCTGATAAAAGGCTTGCCAAATACTCTTGTTTTTACCACTCTACTTTGTAACTGGGCAGACATTAAAAATAGATAATTCCTTGTTTGTGAATCATGTATCCTTGAGTAGAATGAGTAGTCTCTTTTTAAGGGGTTGAGCTGCCTCCATATATCAATTAAATTTAAATCCTTCATAAATGATGATGTTTTTGCTGCTTTTGCCCTTGTTATTGTTCTTGCAGATTTGTCCAGTATTGGATCTAAACAAAAATTGAAATCTCCAATCAATATATTTTGTCTTCCCCCTGCATTTTGGTAATATATATCCTTCATAAAGACTTTGTCATAATTTGGGACATATATGTTGATAAATGTCCATGATTCTACATAAATATTTCAGTATGCCATTACAAATCTTCAAGCTTGATCAATTAATGTCTCTTCTATTATTATTGATATATTTTTATTAATTAAAATTGCTACACCTCTTGCTTTTGTTCCAAATTTTAATTTTGCATGTTCCAATTTGGTAAGATGTGTTTCTTTTAAAAAGACTATATCTGCCTTTGATTTTTTTTTAAGTTAAGCCAAGACCTGTTTTCTCTTCACCGTCCCGTTAATTATATTAACATTAAAACTAATAAATTTTAATGTTCTATCCATATTCTTCTTTAACAGTAACATTTCTGACTCTTTGAATAATAAAATGACCTTCCCCTTGAAGAAAAAGACTGTGCCCCTATACGTTGAGGCCTGAAACACTGCAAAACATATCCACGGAATCTCTTGAGGAAGACGAACACCTCCCTTTAGTGCCATCATTTTTTTACTCCTTTCTAGGTGCCATTCTCCCTCTTAGACTAGAGTTTCTATGCTGCTACCACTTTTTTCTTTTTACTGAGCTCTCTGAGCATTTCTATACACTTTTAAACAAAAAGTACAAGATGGTTTAACAAAAATTAAAAAAATATAACTTTTACTTAGTTCCATTATAAACATTTTCACAATCTTTTCTCTCAGCATGCTTAATCTCTTTCTTACAAACTTTTCAGAAAGTCTTTCACCTCATTCTTGGTCTTGAAAAATTGCCAGTTCTCTTCCACTACTTCAATCCACAAAGTCGTGGGATATATCATTGAGTATTTCAAGTTTTTAACACATCGTTGTCTTTTCAAATCTTCAAATTCTTCTTTGTTTGATCAAGGTCAGGCTAAATTCTTTAAAAAAAAAACTTTTCACCATCAACCTCGAGTGGACCATTATTCTGCTTAGCGCAACCATATGCTGCTCCCAGAATTACCTCCTGTTCTCGGTAGCGTAAAAGTTTCACCAGAACTGGTCTTGGTCTGATTGCCAGCTCTTCTGGGTCCAAGTGTTCAGTGAGCTCTCTCAATATGCAGTTTTTCTTCAAATCTGTCTTCTCCCAACCCTTGTGGGATCCATTTTTGAAAAGGTTCACTGGGTCACTTTCTTCGATTCCTTCCTTTAGTCCAATAATTCAGACATTATTTGTCAAGCAGTCCTTGTTTGTCCAACTCCCATTCTTTTAGCTTTTTTCAAAGCCTTGAGTTTTTCATGAGTTTTCGTCAGTTCAATCTCTGCTTGATTCATTCTCTCCATCAGGTCTTCAACAATCTTTTATTTCAATCATTTTCTCTGTCATATCTCATCACTGTTTCAACACTTATGAATTGTTTACTCAAATTTTCCATTTTTTTCCCAAGATGGTGCTCAATTCTTGACCTGGCTTCCCAGTTTTACCTGGTTCTGCCAGTCCCATCGGTATTTTTCCACCACTCCCTTTTGGACTTTCACCCAATGTTCCCGGTTGAATAGGAGTTTCATCAATCTTTGTTCTTGGCTTCTTCGTGCTAGCTTTATCTATTTTTGATGAAGAAATTCTTGATTTTCAAGTTTTGACCCCCTATTTAGTACTCTTCACAGAGAACTCCACCAAAACATGTCCGTCTTTTGCATGGTCACACCTCCTAAAACATTTCTTCTCACCCACCAATTTAAAGGTGTAATTTATAGCATTGGGTGCATCTAGTGCAACCTCCTCTGCATCGGAAAGATCAGGCATGGTGTGGAATCGTGGGTACCTTTGCTTCATCCATTGTAACCTTCCTATTGCTAGCCATTTCAATTCCATTTCTCATTCCCATTCTGACATGTCTGCATATTTGCATCCCAAATGTTTGTTTGCAATAACAGCTAGGGTCCCTGCACTAATCCCTGAGGTGCTAATTGTTGGAGGTGAATCCACAGACATTTAGATATTCTGAAGGGACTCTCTTGTTTCTTTGATTGTTCAGAGCACCAGACAATGCTGATGGCTGCTCTTTGTTTGCCTTCCAGCAGACAAACATTACAGTGCATCATGTATGTTATAATAAAAAGAACATTGAACCTTGACATTGCTGGCAATGGGCTTCCAACTACTAAAATGCACTTCACTCCCATCCTCTGCCTCCCATTGTCAAGACAGTATTGGATCCAATTTGCCCTGGATCATATTGTGATGGAATATTTGGGAGATAAAGTGGTAAAATTAGAGTAGGTTACATACACACACTTTAAAACAGATCTTATTTGAAATACTGAAGAATTCATATTCAGTGACTTTACAGAAGTTATGGAGAATGCTATGGAGGTTTCACAAGTGGCTGTTAATTGAAGGAGAGAGAGAGAGTGGAGAGAGAGAGAGACTGATAGAAAAAGATTATCATCTGGACAATCGTGATGGGGCAAGTTTCATCAGCAAGACATTGAGGAGACTAGTGGTGGTAGCTCAGTTGTAGAAATCCTGGAACAAAACATCTCTCTCTGTAAACCTACAAGAACCTTCCTGAGCAGTTGCCATTTACCTTTGGAGCACCAAAGCCTGGTGAACTTTATTTGTGTTAAATTCTGTCCACAGTATAAGAATTGCCTGCAACCTGTGAACTTGGAAGAGTGAGAAGTGAGACTGAACTGTGAACCAAAGAACTTTTCTTAAATTTACACACACATTACATACACTTGCCCTTAGAATTAGAAGGGGGTTAAGTTGGGTTAGTTAAGTTGATCGTGATAAGTTAAAGTTTGATTCTGCTTTTATGTTTAAAGATAAATTAAAAAGCAACTTTTGTTTAAATAACTATTTGTCGTGTTGAATATCTATTGCTGCTGAGTTTTGGGGTCCTTTGGGCTTGTAACAATATACGTTCTTTTAACCTTAAGGATCAGACTCCTGAGTGACCTGATTAGAAGCCATCCTGAAGTCCATGTTGATAACAGAAACCTTACTGTCTCATCAATCCAGTTGTTTATCTCTGAAAAATTAATTCAAATTGAACA
Source organism: Narcine bancroftii (assembly GCF_036971445.1). Classification (NCBI taxonomy): domain Eukaryota; kingdom Metazoa; phylum Chordata; class Chondrichthyes; order Torpediniformes; family Narcinidae; genus Narcine; species Narcine bancroftii. The sequence goes on along the minus strand of NC_091479.1, from coordinate 103,744,660 downwards.
GACAGGATCTCCCCCTAACAAAGCCCCGCTATCTTTGATTAATTCTTGCCATGTCAAGCATAAATTAATCCTGACCATAGCAATGTTTTTCCAATAAGTTCTCTAACACTGACACTAGACTCAATGACCTCTAAACCTTTTTTTCCCCATTTGCACTTGATTTATAAAATACTTTTCATGTTTTTCTTCATTTTTGTCTGCCAGTTGTATCGGGCCCTATCTTGGGCATGTTTTTAAATGTTCCCCCCACCCTTGCAACTCCTTAAACTTTATGCGTAGTGGTGAGTTTCCTAGATTCCCATTGGATTCAGTGCTATTTGAACTGCATTTTTTGGGGCACTAAATACTTATGGGTTTGATTGTGACTTCATGTATTATCATTAATGTACAAAATGGTAATAAATATATTGTATTTGGTTCTTTAGGAGCCTATTACATAAATATTTTTGATTAAACAATAAAAAAAATTCTTGAATAAGAACTGCTTGAAGACTTCACACTTTAATGAAGGGCTCCAGCCTGAAACATTGGTTATGTATCTTTATCTTTGCTATATGAAGAATAGTGACTGGCTGTGTTTTTACAGTTTGTTAAATGATGCCTTAATGTAAGAGTTACTCAAATTTCACCATAACTTGGCATACACATATTTGGACCAAGTCTTCATGAACTCTGGAGTTGTGTGGTTTTGCAGGTTGAATAGGCCTCCAATTGCAATAATATTGGCAGAGTTTAGTGCTAAAATGATGCCAGAGTTTTCATCTCTGGCTGCTTATTCCATTTCTTGATAGCTGTCCTAAATATGTCATCTTTCGATGAGTCCAACACAAGAGCTATTTTTTTGGATGCCAACCAGTCTCTTGAACTAACTATGTGAGGTAATCAGTCTTGCATGGTAGATTTATTTCATTGGTAACACGGAGGAAGCATATATTGTATTTGTCCTTGGACATTGCTGGTTTTCACATTGGATTCATTTATAATTAACCCTTAGTAAGAACTGATCTGCTGATGTATTAAATTATGAAGAGGCAAGGTGAGTTTTGAAAGTGCAATATTTTATTTAGCTCATGGCACTGATTTGAATGAATCTGAGTGGGTGAAGGGGCAAATTACTCGTTCACGTGGACTGCATTTTTGGGATGCACTGAATTCTCTATATATAATCTTCCAGCAGCTTTCCATTTCAAAACTGAAATTACATTGTGAGGATAATGCATTGACTGGCCTAGTTAATTGATTACAGTCTTGTTGAAATAGGTGAGAATGTGAAGATAAGAAGTGGAACTGAATTTTCTTATATAAATATGAAGCTTGCTATTTATTTAAATTTCTTGTAACATATTAATATGCTACATGGGGGGAAAAGATCAGTCACAATCTTTTAGAATGGAAGGGCATGCATGGCATATAATTAAGGGGAGGTTTTGGGCACCTATTAGTTTTTCCTTTGAGTTGGTCAAAATTAAAATTCAATGAGCATTTGTTCCAGGTTGATCTCTGCATGTCTCAAAAGAAAATCGTGCCTCTGGAACAATATATTGCACTGTTTTAACTGTTTCTAGTTCTCTGCAAATATTGTACCAGCTGAGCTGGTATCTTTCTTCCCCCCCCCCCACCGCCCCACAAATTCTAGGTGGGGAGTTAATTTTTTTGAATCGCTGAATCCTTCAACCCATGCAGAACAGAAATACTTAATTCTGTTAGTAGTTGATTGTATTTTATTGAAATGCCTTGATTTTTATGATCACTTTCAAAGTTTTGTGTAATACAGATGAAATCAAAACTAGATCTCTTCTGATAGTGGATCCTGTATCTGTAGATTGTACGTAACCGTTGGAGGAAAGTGACTATCTTGTTTCTTGCCTGTCAAGATCTACCTTGAATTTTTACCTTGGCATATAGTTTCCCTGATCCAAGTTCTTGCTTGATACCAGATAAAAATTTTGTTCTTTGCCTGCGACGACAGCCTTTTTCTGATTCTAACCTTTTGAATCCAAATGAACTGGTTTAAGAAAACATTGGCTACTTCATGGAGCCATCAGTGGTTTGGTTGATTGCCTAATCCTGCTTTTTTAAAATCCCAGCTGCAATATTTTGGGGCAACAATGGTGCAGTTGTATTTTTAAGAGCATCCTTAGATGGATTTGTACTGTTTTTTTTTAAGCATACCTTTTCTTTTGAAGTGGGGTTTCAGATAATGATACTTTTATTGCAATCCACAGTTCATAGAGAGTTTGCTCTCTCAGCAACATCAAATGGATGGTGCAGACATAGAAGCAGGAATAGTGGAAGGGTATGTGGACTATTATAGCCATAAATGGCATTTAGGAATAGGAATGTTAATGGAGTCTATCAGGAGGAAGGACACAGGCCCAAAACATCGGTAATACATCTTTACCTCCTATGGACACTGTGAAACCTGAGTTCCTCCAACAATTCTGTGTTTTTATGTAAATTTGAGCCAGTCATGATTTTTTTTAAAAAAAAGGCCACTACTTTCCTGTTTTAGGAAGTGTAAATTAAGTGTTTGGTATTTTTCTTTGAGGTGTAATTGAGGCTATACCTCCTCTTCAGTTGTAGTATCTGTGAATGGTGGTATTTCTGTGCAGCACTGTTGGATCCTTTTTTTTTTGGAGTGTTTCGTTTTCTTCCTCGACATTGGCTTCTGTACTGATTTCTGACCAAAATTCCCCTTTTAATGTCCTTGGCCTTTTTGCAGGTCCTGTGGCATCTGAAGAGGAAAACAATAAACAGTTTGTGCATGAATTTTGCACCTCCTGAGTCTTTGAGGCTATTTCTGTTTCTCTCTACAGAAAGATGTAGCCTGACTTGATATTACCTTGCTTTATTTCTGATCTGCCGCTGCAGCTTTTGCCTGTTGTACCTTCGCCTCTCCCTTAAGATGCTGCTTAAACTCTATTTCTTTGACCAGCCTCTGTGATCATTTACTTCAAAGAAAAGCAAGTGGATCTTGCAAAACCAGTTTTCATTTTCCTGCTCCACTTCATCTGGTATTCAGGTCAGACCTGGAGTCTGAATATCAAACAACTCATTCAAGAATATGCAATTTTTCAACATCACCAAAGTACAAGTAAACCCAAGATGTTGGAAGATGTTTATTTGCTAATGTATTTTGTTGCATGGGAGGCTGTCGTCGCTGAAAATGACAAGTTTCGATGTAGGCCCTTCTAGTACAATGAGGGTCGAGATCATTTAGAGCAAGAAGGGTTAACTGCTTTTACAGATCTCTCATTGTGTTTGATTATAACTCCATTATGCATTTTCAGACTTGTTGGCCATGAGAAGCTCTATTTTTATTAATCATGATTAATAAATGAATGATACTTATCATTCAAATTGCAGATTTGAGGTTAATTTTCTATGAAAAGCAGATAAACTACAGTATTTTGTAATTGTGATGTTTGCCCATAGTGTTGTTTATACTTTCTGCCTTAAGTTTCTTTGGTTCATTGCACTTTATAATTGTATCAATACAGGTACACGATCCTATATCCAGACATCTAAAATCCGGAAAGCTCCAAAATCTGGCAAGTGGGGACCGGCGGTCGGGGGAGACGGCCGAGGGACCGCATATGGGGGGAGGCGGCCGAGGAACCGGTGGTCAGGGGAGGCGGCCGAGGAACCGGTGGTCAGGGGAGACGGCCGAGGGACTGCGGTCGGGGGAGATGGCCAATATGGCAGCACAATTTGGGTAGGCTTTCCGAAGTCCGTAAAAATCTGAAATTCGGAACACATTGTCCCCCAAGAGTTCCGGATAAAGGATTGTGTACCTGTATGGCAAAAAGATATCAAGCACATTTAACAATCTTGAATTGCTGATTATGCTCCAAAATTTATTTTCAATCCATTGGATCAATAATTGCCTGTCATTTTTGAGCTAGAAATAAAAATTTCCATGATTTCACTTTGTTTATGTTTGAAATTGATTTGCCACATCAATTCTTTTCCCACCTATACGATTTAATTTTGTCACCATCTTATTCCACGTGTCCATCATGGTTTATGAAACATTCTTGTATCATTTTCATTTTCAGAGGCCTGAAATGAAATTAGCTTGAAAAATGTCTGTGACCTCGTTGACCCACCCAAAATGTAAAGTGTATGTACATTATTGAGTTGTCAGCCAGTTCACTTTTGTAATTGAAGCTGTGATGAACCTCCTCAAAGCTATGACTCAATTTTAGGTTGTCATTTAGGTTGTCGTTGTCTTAAGCTAGTATTTTTTATCCACTGAGATGTCATCATTTCCAATTCCTTAAAATTTTGTTTTAACTAGCACTCAGCTGGGTACACCGATGTTGTAAAAACTGATTAAAAGAAAATTGTAGTCAAAATTGAAATTTGTATTTGGTTACATGTATGAATGTAATGAGCTATTGTTTTCATTTGAGACAGTTACTGGAATCCAGAATGTATTCAGAATCAGAATTTATTGTCGTGAACATGTCACAAAATTCGTTGTTTTGCTGCAGCATCAGAGGTGCAAATATCGCTGTAAATTATATTTTTAAATTGGTGTAAAAAGAAGAGAAAGTGAGGTGGTGCCTGTGGTTTATTGTGTATTCGGAAATCTGATGGCAGAGGGGAAGAAGCTGTCGTACTGTTGGATGTTCATCATCAGGCTCCTGTGCCTCCTTCCTGATGGTAGCAGAGAGAAGAGGGCCTGGCCTATATGTGAGGGTCCTTGATGGTATAACCTGCTGTCTTGTGGTACCGCCCTTGTAAATGTCCATGATGGAGTGAAGAGTGATGCCCATGTCAGTGCTGGCAGAGTTCACAACACTGAAGCCTTTTCCTGTCCTGTGCATTGGCACCTCCATATCAGACAGTGATGCAACAAGTCAAAATGCTCTCCAAGGTCCACTTTAGAAATTTGCAAGGCTTTGGTGACATACCAAATCTCCTTCAACTCCTCGTGACATAGAACCTCTAGCGAGCTGCCTTCAATCACTCAAATCCAGAATCTGTTGGTCACTGTTTCACTAGTTCTGAAGATGTTTTTTATTTTAACCCACTGGGTTAGTGTTTGAGACTGCTCCTGCAGTGATGAGGTAAAGAATGTGGAATTCACCCAAAGAATAGTGTGGCTTTTGATTATTCATTGATAAGGTATGGGTGTAGCTGACAAGGTCAGCATTTGTCACCCATAATTATTTAGATTCTTGAAATGCAGTGTAGGTGCAGGAGAATTATTATTTTGTTGCAACAGTAAGACTTGTTTATGCAATGCAAGGCCTTTAAGAGCCAAAAACGTTGGTCTGGGCTACACCCAGGTTTGAATGATGAATTTCCTTCCTCAATGGTTAATCGTGCATCAAGGGGCTGCTGGTTTCTCAGTTTAGTACTGATGTTGACTATTTCTTTGTATTTAATTAATTTTGAGTTCCCAGAGGTTTCACTCAATGTGGACATTGTATTCAGCACACACCGTGGGCCGAAGGGCTTCCTGTTCTCTTTTTGTTCCCAGCTGCATTTGTTGGATGCTCTGGGCTTGTGTCTGGGTATTCGTAGGCTGGTCTGTGGATTATTGATCCATTTATATGAACACATTGTATATTTGATTCTATTTTTTGAGGATCTTGAATTTGTATCCATGAATAGTTGTACAGCATCACCAGTAACTGAGCTGACCAAGTCCTGAAGATGATAGCTGCCATAGAGGATTTTTAACATAAATGAACCAATGGAAAGAACATATTGATCTGATCATTGCCAATTTAGAACCATAGAACATTACAACATAGAAACAGGCTGCTTGGCCCTTCTAGCCTTTCCTAAAGTATTATTCTGTAATCCCACTGTCCTACACCCAGCCCATACCCCTACCATCTATGTACCTGTCCAAATTTTTCTTAAATGTTAAAATTGAGCCCGTATTCACCCCTTCAGCTGGCAGCTCGTTCCACACTCCCACCACTCTGTGAAGTAATTCCTCCTAACTCTCTTTTCACCTTTAACCCATGTCCTCTGGCATATATCTCACCTGCCCTCAGTGGGAAAAAAAACAATCTACATTTAGTCTGTCAATCCCTCTCATAATTTTAAATACCTCTGTCCCCTCATCTACGCTTGAGGGAATAAAGTCCTAACCTGTTTAACCTTTCCCTGTAACGGAGTTCCTGAAGTCTGGGCAACATCCTCGTAAATCTTCTCTGCACCCTTTCTATCTTATTGATCTATTTCCTGTAGTTCTGTGTCCAAAACTGCACACAATACTCCATATTTGGCCTCACCAATGTCTCATACAACTTTATTATAACATCCCAATTCCTACACTCAATACTTTGATTTATGAAGGCCAAGACGGCAAAAGCTCTTTATGCAAGTTATTTATCCAGCACTATTGGTAGGCATTACTGCTTCCTGGAGGAGTTGGAGTCCTTGATTTAATGGAATATACTTCCCCTTGTGTTGTTGCACTGCCAGTATGCTAGTCTCTGAATCCTTTGGAAGCTGAACTGGAGAGCCATGAGGTACTGAGACCCATTAGCACAATCCATGATTCCATAGCTGGTGAATCCAAGTTGGCTCCATGTGTGTGCAGTTGCATGCGACAGAGGAGCAGAGCTATCTCTATATTTGACAGGCATGATTAAGGCTGTACAGTCCTGCTCTTATATCTCATCATCTCTGCTTGCTTCTGAAATCTTGGACATTGCAAGCCATTTGTCAGCCCAATTCTGTTTGTGGTGACGAGAAATAACTGAGACAAAGTCTTTGGGATCCAACCACTTACGTGCAGTACTTGAGATGTGCTCTAGAACTGGGCGAACGTGGGAGCAGGTACCCACAAATTATTTTCGATATACAGCATGGTAAAAGGTTATTTCAGCCCAGAGCCCAATTACACCCAGTTAACCTACATTTTGAAGGGTGGGATGAAACCGAAGCTTCCAGAGGAAATAACGCGACATGTGGAGAACATACCAACTCCTTACAGACAGTGTGGGATTCGAAGCAAGGTCCCGATTGCTGCTGCCATCATGGTATTGTGGTAACCGCTATACCAACTATGCTGCCCAAGCATGGGAAATTCTAGTGTATGTTCTGCTCCGAAAGCAGACACGCCCAGTCTTGTAAATTATGACGCAATTCGTCTCTGCGCAATTATTATCAGTGATAACTCTTATTAAGAATTTTGCTGTCATGCAGGGTTTACTCATAAATAACTAATGTGTGATTCTCAGTTTGGGTTTCACCCTGATGACTTGCTTCTGGAGCTCACCATGGCCTTGGTTCAAAGGTGATTGAAGAACTGAATTCCGGAGCTTAGGGTGGGTGTGACAGCCCTTGACATTAAACCAGCATTTAACTGAAGTACAAAGGAACCTTGGTAAACTTGTTAGTGGGGAACAAAATGCTGAAGTAGTCAGTGATACCCATCACAAAGGCCAATGTATTTAGCAGTTGAAAGCAGGCATTAAAATTGATTTTTCCAATTTCTCCTTTTCCCCCTCCCTTCCCTTTCCCTCAGCTCTCCACCCCCTTCCCTCTCTTTTCATCCTCCCCATAACTTTTGACTCGGATGCCTGCTGCCATTTTATTTTTCCATAACTTGATGAAGTGCTCAAGCCCGAAATGTTGGTTATGGATCTTTATCTTCGTGATTTTAAAAAAAGACACTGTTTGACCTGCTGAGTTTCTCCGGTTTCTTGGTTGTGTTTTTACTTTAACGATAATGTCTGCAGACTTGCATGTTTCACTTCTTTCTTAGCCTTGGCACCACTAAAGGAATTCCTCCGGGCAGTGCACAGGCCTAATTATCATCTACCCTGAATCACCTTCCGTCGATCACAAGGTCAAAAGTGGAATGCTTGCTGATGGAACAATGTGCTACTCAATTTTCAACCCCATGGCGAATGAAGCAGCTGTTGCTTCATCGAACAAGGGGACCGAATCAAAATGCAGTACAGGTTCAGAAATGACAAACAACATACCAGGCAACAATCATGTCCAACTGGACAGAATCCATTCACTTACTGGTTATACATTCACATTGCAGTCACCGTCTCCTAACCCTTGACTAGAAACAACAGGGCTAGTCATATAAATATTATTACTCCAAGAGCTGATGAGAAACCAGGTTTTGTGGAGGTTCCAACATCTTACTTCACCTGCAAGGCATAGGTCAGCAAAATCTGCTCCTTTTGCCGATGTGAGTGCTGCATGAACGAAACAAGAAGCTTGACACAGACCAGCACAAAGTAGCATGATTGGCACTCAATCTTTCTCTGTAAATGTTCGCCACCTTCAGTACAGATGCATTGTGACTACATGAATAAAATAAACTTCAAATACTTGTTGAGGCACTGCTGGTAACGCTTCCCAAAGCCTGGAACCTCTCACCATGAAGGGCAAGCAGAGCGGATGCTTGTCTTGGAAATATATATTAATGAAGTTTCAGGATCTAAATTCTGGAATTGTAGAACTTTTGTCAGGGCTGCAGAGGTTTAAGAAAGCAACTATATACTTCTCACAGAGCCACATTTGCTGACTTTGCAAAAGCACTCTTCCTATAAAATGGATTAAATGGAAATTATGTTAAAATATTTGATCAAATTTGCTTGATAATTAGATCCCAATGTATGTTTTTTTGCATTTTGTGGAGCTGAGATTATTTAAGCCCAAGAGCCACAGCTGTCTTCTGTGTGAGGTTTTGACTGTTGCTCGTTGAGAAGTTACCCCTGAATTCCATTTCATTTCAGTTTTTCTGTGCTCTTTGTTACATTGAGCCAAATATTTAATTGATATTAAAGGCAGGCATTTGCCCTTTTTGTCTGTTGATGAATTAACAAGAAAAAGACTTTAGTGCAATGAGACAATTTTTGAAAATAAGATTTTGTGAATTGAAATGTACTTCATGAAAGACTGCTGGAATAAAATGTAATAGTAATTTTCAAATGGAATTTATGCAAAAGAAATGTATTGGGGTATGAGAAAGAACATGGTTGGTGTGTATGTTGGATTAAATGAATTGCCATTCCAACTAAAATTATTTAAAATTCCTTACAGTGATATGGCTTCCTGTCTTTGTCACCTTTGGGTGAATAAGCACAAAGGACGTGTCGAGAAAGGGTATAAAAGATCAGCGTAAAACTTAAATAGGCAAATTCCTCCCTGCAAGTGTCAGAAGTTTTATTTTGTGTGCAGTGAGCATGTTAGAGCAGCTCCAGAGTTGGTCAGCAACTCTATTTAGCAACTTTGGCAGAGTATTCAATGCGAGAATGCATGCATCATTTTGCTTTCGAAATGAGTGAACTCAGAAAACTGGTGGACTTGGAATGGCTTATGGCTCTAAATCATGACTGTGGACTTATTCTTTTGAATAGCAAGAACATTGATTTACTGAAATGATGAGTAGTTTATTTTTTAACAATGGAGCAGTCATTTTTTGTAGGAATACCAATAATGTCTGAAACACTTGGTTCATTCAAAAATGTCATCATCTTGGGGAGTAAATTGAGCAAAGAAGAAAGAATTAAGCCTACATTTTAATGTTTGATAAATGTCATTGTAGACTGGTCAAATATCTGATGGAAGAGAAAGAAAATGGAAGCTTATTTTTCTTTCATGCCCAACCATTTAAAATGGACTACCAAGTTGTGATCTTGTGCACAATATAGTTACTCAATTTAGATAAAGTTTTCATTATTTCTATCAGAGGTTTAAAATACTCCATCCACCTCCCTGAGCATTGATTTTTCTGCCACCCACCACAATATGGACTATTTGCTAAATGGACTGTAATTATACACCCAATCTACTAAGACTGCGCCTTGCAACTACTAAATTTTTACCACCATTTAGGACCAAATACATTTTCACATCCTGGTTTTAAGATTCCTTTCATTATTACGTAATCTAACATATATATTTGTGCATGTATGTCCATCTGTTCTCCATGCAAATCAATATGGAGCACTTCTAATGTCCAACGAGGTTCAGTCAGGGTAATGTCATGACCACATTGAATTTCATGACCTTTAAGCTCTTATGAAGTTCAAAAGTGTTTTTTGACCAGCTTGCACTGACTTGCATTACTGTTTACTATAATTGTGGTAACATTTGATGCTGAATCACCTTGAATTTATCCTTTAAGGTCATATGAAGTTCAAAAAAAATTGAACTTGTACCAGGGACACCTCAATTAGATAGAGTACTGTGCCTCAGTATACATTCAGAATAAAGACAAGTGGCCAAACTCAGTTCAATATGGGCCCAAATTGGCAGAAGCTCTTCACAAGCCCAGAGAGTTAGATGAAGGAGAAAATGAGACAGTAAAGGAACATCATTCTTGCCTCACTGCTGCTGCTTCCAGACATGAAAGCAGCAGGAAACAGACAGCAGCGATTCACCTGTCTCAGTGGTCAGGCCTCCAGACTGGCAAGGGGCAAGCAGTGAGAAACAGTACAGCAATACCAGGCATGCCTCAGTGGTCAAGCCTCCAGTCAAACAAGGAGCAGGCAGCAGGAAACTGCGGAACAACGCCAAGCCCGCCTCTGTGTTGATGCCGCCAGGCATTACAAGAACAGACAACAAGTTTACTGAGGAAGAACAAGCAAGACTCCAAGCAATGCAAACAAAATCCACCAGCCGAAGGGCAGCACCATTTTTTATAACAAAGAATATAATTGTTGTTTGGGGAAAAAAATATATTTATGCAGAATTATCATGAAGTTTTTTGGCATCTTGTTTTCAACCATGTAGTCAACAACTGAGTGTTTCATTTCCCGGGCAATGCCAGGTATCCTGCTAGTAATACATTAAAAAATAATGTGAATAATGTACTTTAACTTTTGCTTGTCACAAGGCAAATAAAAAGGCACTATGAGTGTTGCCAGGTGCCCCAATAATAAGAGCTCCTGCAGCTGCACAGACCCTTGTTCAAACCATTAGCAGCCCGAGCTCCAGGCCCAAACCTCTGATATGATCAGGATGCCTCAAAAACCCTTCTTGCCATCAGCACCTTCTTGAATCCTGGATTCATATAGTCAATGTCACCATTCCTTTTTATCCTGGAACTTACTCCTAATGATTCCCCACTGTTTAAAGTGCAATTCCGGATGGGGAATTGCCAATCTTGAAAAGTTAACAAACCTTCATTATAGCACTAACACCAACTAACATACTTAGTGGACATTTTGAGTCTCAATTCAAACACTGACTTTTTTTATTCTTGTTAAATTTCTTGCAGTTAAATATTAGTATCTAGTTGGCCAAGTTTACATTGTGATTACAAACAAGCCCAATTTATCACTTCTGCCGTTAGTGAGATTGAAGTTTCTCCATCTATGGATGAATACTTCTGTACTTGTCAGGATGGCAACTCAAAACAAATCAGCCATATTTCAAATCCCTCGGCAACCCTTAAGTTTTGTTTCCTTTATTTGCTGTTGAGCCATGAGAAATAATTGAAACGTGAAGAAGTCAAATATGTGGTTGTGGTGTTGCATTAAAAAATGTAATGACCCTTTCGTTTGGTATTCTGGTTAAACCTCATTCCCACATGCACTCATACAGGCAATGAGGCTTTAAGTTGCCTCAGAAGTTTCAATCATCTTAAAGTATATATTCTGGAACAAAGCTCAGAAAAATCTTGTTGCTTCTTTGGTGTGAAATTAAAATTAATTCAAGAATCTTGGTAGCAAAATTAAGTATAAAATTATGGGGAGAACGTACAAACTCCTGGCAGACAGTGCCAGATTCGAACCTAGATTGCTGGCGCTGTAACAGCATGGTGCTAACGTCTACACTAACTGTGGCATGTATTCCCTCTTTCATCCAATTCTGTTATGATGAATATTTGTTGTTGCAGCATGTAGTTTATTCTTTTTTAGTCATCAGTTTATTTTTCAATTTTACATGACTAAAGGTTCAAATGTTCCTGTTCAAAAGTCACATTTTGTTAACCTGAACATTATTTGTGTGGGAGGTTTTGAATCAGTGCCAGGCATTTATGCAATAGTATTGAGAGAATTTTGACAATTGAGTTTACATTTTAAAGTTAATGTTTGTATATGATACCATCTCTCTGCACAAGCAAATCCTGCATCAGGTGTGTATTTCTGGTACTCAGGGAGTCATGTCTTGAAATAGCTGAATTGCTTATGAGCTGTCATTCCATTAAAAAAATAAAAGGTAGCCAGTTAAAAATGACATAGGAATGCACAAAAACTTTCCAGAAAGTCTCTTTCAGGAAAGGAGTTTGATTAAATGCAATATTTTCACAGGAGTATTAATTTTAACTCTATTGATAAAAATTGCACTTTAGTGTATTTTCACAGTGCACTTTATCTAATGGAAGACACATGTCACCCAGCTCCTTATCACTAACCCGTGGTGCCCACTTGACCCTTGTGTGTGGATATATTCCATCATGATAAAACTATCATCTAGAAGATGCTTTGCTTGTGTTTTAAGCATTGGATTTTACCACATTTGACACTTTTCACAGTGCATGATCCATTTATGACCCGGAGAATTTTGTCTCACCACATTAAAACTTGCAGATACTTCTGGAGAGATTTATTTTTGCTTTGGATGGGTTCATGAGGGGAAGCAGCTGATTATGCTGAGAATCTGTCGAACAAATTCCATCAGGTGCAGGAACTAGATTTCAGAAGTATTTTTTACACTGCGCATCTTTTCAAAGCTTGTTAATTTTCTGATTCCACACGTTGTAAGGAGTGCACCAAGATGAAACAGAATTGTTTCAATTAATTGGTTTGCATTCATCCCAAGTCCTACTTCAAAACCTTAATGTGGCCAGACTACAGCTCAACCTCTACAACCTCAGTTTATCCAGGAAAACCTTTTTGTTCCATTATCTCTGGGCTTAAATATTCTTGCACACTGCTGACTGGCCTTGTGAGTTAAACATTAGGTAAATTTGAGATAATCTTTTTAAGTACAGTAAATGGATCCCTGAAATGGATAGAGTGAAACATGAAAGGCTGCAGACTCTGTGATTGTAGTAAACACACCAAAATGCTGGAGGAACACAGCCAGTCTTTTCAGCGTCTATTTGACAGATATATTGCCGGTTTCAAGCCTGAGATGGGTAGGTACATAGTAACACGAGTTGTGGTTGACTCATCAAGTTTTAAATCTCTGGAGTTTGGAGAATGAGAGGGGATAAGAAGATAAAAGATCCTGAAGTAAAACATGAAAGTGGTTGAAGTAAAAACAAATGCTGGAGAAACTCAATGTACTTTATAGAGCAAAGATAAAGATGCATAGCCCGCGTTTCAGGCTTGAGCCCTTCATCAAGGTATGAACAAAATGTCAGTGGGAGCCCAAACAAAATGGGGAGCGGCAGGGGGAGGAACACATTCCCACTGACAGGAGGAAATGGGTGGGTAAGGGAGGGAGGTAACACCAGTAATCAAGGAGGGGGGGGGGGTAGAATGCCTGAATGGAAAAGGTTGGATAGCTGGAGGAAAGAGAGGAGGGAGTATAACACCTCATTTTCTGTATCACCACTCCAGTCAGATGGCATTAACATTGTCTTCTCCTCCATGTCTCTTTTATTTCTTCAGCTCTCCACTCCCTTCACTGACCCCCACCTCCTCCTATTTGCTGGTGTGCCCTCCCTTATCCACCAATTATTTCTTGCCTGTGAGACAGTGCCTTTCCTCCTGCCCCTTCCCAACACCATTTTGTTCAGGCATATGCCCACATTTTGCTCATACCTTGATGAAGGGCGCAAGCGTGAAACATTTGTGTCTTTATCTTTGCTATATGAAGTGCACTGACTGCTGGGTTTCACCAGCATTGTGTTTTTAATAAAAGAGCCTGAATGTTCTTTACAAGATGGATGTTAAGATCTTGGAGAATCTCATAGCTTTGTGTGATTGCTTTAAAAAAAAAGGTTTACAACAAGATGAAAATGGAAAATGATTGAAGCAGGCAGCAGATGAGACAGCTTCTGAGGAAAGAGAAACAGTAAATTTTTTTGTTGTTGAAGATTCTTGATCAGAACTTGTTGCAAGGAAAGAATGGAATGGAGAAGGTAAAGGAATAATCTTTGGTAGGATGTCACAGTTTCCCCAGGTGGAAGATGAGGTGCTGTTCATTGAATTAACTTTTTGGCAACATTGCAACAAATGTACAATTTTTGCACATGAAATGCACAATAAAGTTGTTGCAGAGCCATGAATTTTGTGATGCATGTTCACGACAAGAAATTCTATTTCTTTGGATTTTGTTGAAATAGTGCAGGGAAGCACCAGTTTTGAGTGGGGTGGAGAATTGAAGTAATTGAGTTGCCTTCATCGAGTCAAAGGGTAATTTGCAGCATGGAAAAGCTCCTTCAGCCCAACTCGTCCAGGCCCAACCAAGGTGTCTTGCTGAGCTCATTTTATTTGCCTGCATTTGGCCTTCGTTAAACCTCCCACCTACGTCCCTGTCCAAATGTCATCTAAACCTCGTGATTTTGCCCATTTTTTTGGCAGGTTGTTCCATAAAGTCACCACCCTCTGTTTATAAGCAAGGTGCTGCTCAGGATGTTTTAAATCTTTCACCACTCATCTAAATTGAATGCCCTCTAACTTTTGAAACTCCTTTTCTGTGAATTGACTGTAACCATTCAGATTGTCCATGCTGCTCATTATAACACTGTATTTCAGCCAAGGAAAATTGCCTAAGCCTATCCAATTTCCTTGTAATTCAGTTTGTTCAGTTCCAGCAACATCCTTGTGAATCTTTTCTGCATCTTTTTGAGCTTGAGAACCTCCTTCCTATGGAAGTGAAGCACGAAATCTGCAGATACTACAGTCAAAACACAAAAATGCTGGAGGAACTCAGCAAGTATTGTAGCGTCTATGGGAGGCAAAGCTATATAACTGACATTTTGGGCCCGAAAAGTTGGAAATATATATTTATTTCCCACGGGACTGGCTAACATCCTTCCTATTGTCAAGTTCACTTGGGTCTTGTGCAGCTGTAACACCAAGTCCCAGCTCTTGTACTGTGCTGACTGATAAAGGGAAGCATGCCAAATGCTGCCTTCACTGGAATATGAAGCCAAATGCAATCTGTTGGAGGAACTCAGCTGGTCATCAGCATTACTGGGATAAAATAAATGGTCATCGTTTTGGGCCAGAGCCTTTCAGTCTTGATGAATTTGCCCATTATCACTCTGTTAATTTGCAATGGCTCCTGATTTTTAAATATAAAATTTTGTTTCCAAATTTCTTTTGTGATCACATGTGCAATCTTTGGCTGTGGCATCTTCAGAGTAATGTCTCCCCAACTCTTCTCTACCTTTCAACTCTGCATCTTCCGGAGGTTCCTTAAAATCCACTTTGACTAATATTTTGGGCCAATTTCCCTTTTATTGAAGGTAATTTTGTGGCTAATTGTGAAATGCATTGTAGATTCGAGGTAACTAACCTCAAGACTCATCCAATGCCAGGTTCAATCGACAATGTCTTCTTAAAGGTATAATGCTTAAAACTAATTACTTCCAATTGTATCTGCAAGGTTGATTACAGATAAATGACTTGGATTTACTGCCCAATATTTGGGTAGTGCTGTTGACAGCCAGTCATTCCAAAGAGGTTTGTTGCTTATGTTTCATACTTCGTTGGATACTTCTGCAAAGCACCTATTTCAACCATCTAATTTCAATACACATTTCCTTGTAAAGCATCGAGTCCACACTGCTGAAGATCCAGCTGCGCTGGATGGGTCACGTCTCCAGAATGGAGGACCATCGCCTTCCCAAGATCGTGTTATATGGCGAGCTCTCCACTGGCCACCGTGACAGAGGTGCACCAAAGAAAAGGTACAAGGACTGCCTAAAGAAATCTCTTGGTGCCTGCCACATTGACCACCGCCAGTGGGCTGATATCGCCTCAAACCGTGCATCTTGGCGCCTCACAGTTTGGCGGGCAGCAACCTCCTTTGAAGAAGACCGCAGAGCCCACCTCACTGACAAAAGGCAAAGGAGGAAAAACCCAACCCCAACCAACCAACTTTCCCCTGCAGCCGCTGCAACCGTGTCTGCCTGTCCCGCATCGGACTTGTCAGCCACAAATGAGCCTGCAGCTGACGTGGACTTTTACCCCCTCCATAAATCTTCGTCCGCGAAGCCAAGCCAAAGAAGAAGAGACTATGTATTCTGGCTCTCTTGGTTGTAATCAATCTCTTCAGACTTTTCATATTTTTAGCTTCAGAATCATTTTGAGGGTTTTTCTGCATTTTCTTCACTGAGCAAATGAGAGCGATAAAAGCACAGAAATGCTGGAGGAACCCAGCACGTCTCGCAGTCTCCATAAGAGGTAAAGAGATATAACCGACGATTCCGGCCTGAGCCTTGCTTGGAGGTATGAGTAAAAATTAGGCAGGCTCATCCAACAAATCCATGCAAATTATTTGGGAAGTGATTTAAATTTAGATGTTTATCTTTAAAGACTTTTGCAGTTTGACAAAGCCAAGTAGTTTGGTACATTTCCTTCAATTCAGATTTATTGTTAAAGTACATGCATGCCCACAAGAAAAAGGATCTCAGCATTGTGTGTGAGGCAGAATGACCACTTATTGATAGTGCAAAAAAATAAAGAAATGTAAACAAACTGTGCAAAAGAGAGAGAGAGAGAAAAAGTGCCAAAGTAAGAATCCTTAAACAAATCTGAGTTTGTTGTTGAGGAGTCTGATGGTGGAGGGGGAGCAGCTGTTCCTGAACCTGGGGGTGGGTGCAAGTCTCATTGTACTGATACCTCTTTCCTGATGTTAGCAATGAGAACAGAGTGTGTGCTGCTGCTCTCTGATGGCAGCGTTCCTGTAGATGTTCTCGATAGTGGGGAAAGTTTTTCCTGAGCTGTGTCCACTACCTTTTTCAGGACTTTACAATCAGGGATATTGGTGTCCCCATAACAGATTCTAATTCAACCAGTCAGCACAGTTTTCACTGCACATCTGTAGAAATTTGCTAGGGTTTCCGATGCCATAACCAAACTCCTGAGGAGGTAGAGACGCTGACATGCTTTCTTCACGATGCCATTAGTGTGTTGGGTCCACTTTTTGCGCTTGCACCCTTTTATGTGTTGGGTTTCATGCCCCAAATAAGAGGTTTACAAAACCTCCAATAAATCTCATGAAAAAGTATTGTTTTTGTGTTTTCTGGCCTGCCACTGCTTTTGGCAAGTGATTTTCTGTGAAGAATTTGTGCAAATTTGATGATCATGAACATTTCAAAATCCTGACTGAACTGTTTCATGAGGAATGTTTGTATTGCGTGACTGCATGAAATCAAATGGAATGTGAATTGACGAATTTAACAAATCCTTTAGTTAATCCACCAAATTTAATATTTGTGCTTCATTAGGTTTGAAAATGCTCAGTTTCAAATATCAGTTGTCATTATAGCAGTTATTTTATGCCATTTATAACAGGGAATCTATAAATATTTTCTTTTGTTTTGAATGAATTGTATAGTTCCAGTAATGAACACGAAGGATAAAGCAAAAATAATGACCTATAAGGAATTCTGAAGACGGAATTTAAAATGTGAGCCCGTTTTCCTTCCATAGTTGAGAAGTCACTTGCGAATTTGAAATATTTTATCCTACTTTTTCAGCATGTAAAAAAAAGTCCACTAGTTTTTGATCATTTGTTCGTTTCGGTTCCGACTTCACTCGTGAATTAGGGCTTGTGGAAATCTGAGGGCAAACAATTAGAGCTGCAAATCTGGGATTATCTTGATTATTTAAGTTAACGTGTATGATCTGACTCCTAGATTTGAAATATTGGTGACTCAATTAAAAACATGGCAAGGGAATGGGAGAGAAACTGATCTAGTTTTGGAATGCAGTTTCTGTAATCAGGTCACAGTAATCCAACAATTATCGTGCTTACTTTGTTAACATTTAATGGTGCTTCTATAAGGTGGTGAATGTTTTGATTCTGGCATTTGTAGTTAATATTGAGACAGTATTTTTCATATCTTTTGTAGGCATGTATAGATGATAATTTGGATATGGTGAAATTCCTAGTGGAACATTCTGCAAATATTAACCAGCCAGATAACGAGGGTTGGATACCACTACACGCAGCTGCCTCTTGTGGATATGCAGATATAGCAATGTAAGTACTGGCCATTCCTGTTTTTAAAAACACTTTGCATTTTCTTGAGTTAACAATTGGTCATAAAGTCTGACGAAGAGGCAAGCCTAGAATCGGATGTGGAATTGGCTGTAAGTTCACATCTCCATTTGATTATAGAAAATTGGCTTTGGTTTTGGGAACCAAGTTTCAATCTATTTAGTAGGTTCAAAGTTTTATTTAAATGAATTATATTTGATCTATCATATGTTAATTAACTTTTTCTATTGCATGGGATGTAATGTTATAGGTGGGACTGAGAGGAAAACATAAATTCACTCTCCTAATCAAAACAACCTGAAGCATACAACACATTTGCCACAGCATTGTATGCAGTGGCCTGTTTCTGGAAATCAAAGCATAAAAAGCCAGTGCCGGTGCCGCATTTGATTTGTGATTGTCATGGTCCAAGCTTTTTGACAAGATGCCGCCCCAACAACTAGAAAAGGCAGTCCTTTCTAGCTGTTGAGAAATTTCTGTTCTTTGTCTAGTGCAACATTAAATATTTATTTCAGGCAAAAAATGGCATTTGTCTAGTTTATACCTTTGTATCTTGACATTTAACAAGTTAGGTGATCTTTTTGTGTTCTACCTCAATTTTGACTGAACATTTAATTTCCTTTGCTTTAACTTGGGAAATAAAGCTGATCTTGGTTTTGTATTTAGCGTGTAGGAGTATCACTACTCTAAAGTAGACAGTGTTTATTGGACAACATCTGTTATAAGTGTTGGAATTGTAATACTGGACAACCCCTTTCAATAGTACTGAGATATTAATATTAGCTTCTGAGATATTGTTGACCCAATTACAATATTTAATTGGAACAATCTTGTGCTTGAATAGTTTTTTTTTAATCTGATTTCAGTACTTTTGTTTTCTCATTCATGTACAGTGGTTTCATTTGGTTTGGTTATTTGGTTGAAGGGTATGCAGATATGTTGTAGAACAGGAAATATCTGCAGGGGACATTTGACCCTTGAACCTGCTTTTCTGTTTATTAAGACCATGGCTACTCTGACTTCACTGTGGCATTTGTATTTCTGGTAACCTTCTCCCCACCCCTCCAATTACATATCAAATGTCTAATTCTGTCTTGGTCTTCAAAGACTCTGGTGTCATCATCCTTGGAAAAAGAGTTTTTCCCAATGTCTGCCCCCAAGAGAAATCTCAATTTGCTGTTTCTTCAATGGGAGACATTTTTAAACTGTGATCCCACAAGCCCCCTCTTTACCTTCTTACCTCCAGCAGATAAAAATCTATCCAATTAACCATTGTTCATGACCATCTTTACACAAGCAACCAGCATTAGACCAAAATCAGCAAATGAATTTATTTCCAGCACAAATTGGATAATTCTTCAAATAAAGAATCAACTGCACTGTTCACTTGATGAATTGATAAAGGTACCCACGAGTAGGTGGGGGGGGGGGGGGGTGAAATTCAGATATTTTTGAGGGATTTGTAACTTGAGCCATGTTAGTTACTTGGTTTATTTCCCCAATTGCAGAAAGGATGTAGCTCCAAGTAGTACTAATTTTTTTGTTCAGCAGCTGTTGCATTTATAAAATAGGTGGCCAGATGCATTAGCCACTGAGGGGGTTTTACAATTCTGATCCAGTAGCAATGAAGGAACAGTGATGCATATCCAGACCGGCATGACTTAGAACTTTAATGGGATCTGCAAGCATTGGTCTTACCATGTGGTTGAAATTCTTTTATTCGGTGATTGTAGGTTTTTTTAAGGGGGTAGACAAAGTGAGTAACAACGGTGGATTTTTTTTAGATGATAGACTCTGAAGCAACAATGCTCTGGTGGTGAAGGGAATGGATGTTTTAGAGCAGTGGATGGCGCACTGGGTGGTGTTCAGCTGCTTGAGTTGTTGGGGTAGCACTCATCCAGGGAAAGTGGAGGGTTCAGTGACATTGCTGACCTGTGGCTTGGAAGATGGTGATGAAGGAGAGGAGTCACTCACTGCAGGTTACACAGCCTTCATTTTTCCCTCAAAGTCACAGGATTGGTGGGGCTAGTCTAGTTGTGTTTCTAGTTAATGGTCAACCCAAGGCATTGGGTCCTTCATGGTGAAATTTGTGCAGATTATCATAATTCTTTCCAAGCAGTGAGAGAATATCACTGATATATTTGGATTTTACTGGCACTGTTTGAAGAAGTTCAACTTTATTACTGAAACTGACTGTGGGTGAAATTATTGAAAGGCGACTATTGTATTTCCCCTTGGATACCTCAAAATCAAGCCTTTAGTTAGGATTTCAATGATGTTTGATTTGAGAAGTGCCTTGGAAGCAAAATCCTGTCAACTTAAATATTGATTGCATTTTGCAACTCCTGTAGGATTCATGTGACTTCATTTCTTTTTATTTTTTGGCTGGTAAGTGTGGTTACACAGGGGCTTAATGCTTGCACTTCAGGGAAATTGTTTTAAATATCCTTTTCTTAAATTTGATGGGAGTTCCTTGTAGCTGAAAAATGTTGTAATTGTTACTGTGTTGCCTCAATTTTTTTTGAGTCGTGGAACAAATTCTTTCCAATTTAAGTTGTTTGTGATGCATTTAATTTATCCGTCACCTTAAGATTATGGTAATTTGAAGTTGGATGGAAATCTTATTTCAAGGACTGAATGCGCAATTTGGACTGATTTTTAAAAAAAAAAAAAAATCAGTCTTCACTTGCATCCGAACCAATGATTCACATTGAGGTAGCTGAGGGAAATATCGACTCTGCATGTTGTTTCCAAAGATAAACAACTTAATTTTGGTCGATGATCAATACTTTAGCATGCGCAAGCCAAGAGAATAAGATACCAGTTCTGCAAGATTTTTAAGAAGAAGAGGTAACCAAAGTGGTGAAGTAAGTGGATAACCCTAAATACACTTTACCTGAGGCATTGGACTGAGAAAGACCAGCGAATATATGGGTGTGGTGTGTAGGACTTGTTTAGGGTAATGGCTACTAGAACATTCAGTAGAGCAGAATGGAATGCAAAGGTATTCTGAGCAGCACGCAAGATATTTGAGTGCTGTGCATTGAAGGAAGAATGTTGCGTAGGATGGACAAAAGTTTGCCCTCCCTTTACGGCTATCTTCACAGCTGCTGTCCGACCTGATTATTTTCAGCATTTTCTATTTTTATTTTAGGTTTACACTGTCTGCAGTTCCTTTTTGAATAACACTTCAATATCCTGTAATTTTTCTTGGCTCTGTTTTGAAAGAGAACGCTTTAAATGAGGTTATATTTGAATGGCCATATGAGTGGTCAGGATGGGTCCCACAAATCAGATGCATAGTGTGTTTTGGTTATGATTGAATAGTGCCATGGAATCATTTATATCTTCATCTATGAGATGCAAGTTGATGTGAAGGATTGCACCCTAGATAACAATATTTCCTTTGCACTGCATGAGAATATGTAAGTCGTGAATGTTATTGCTGGTTTTGAGCATTAAACCGTTTGACCAATTTGGACAAGTAACGTCATTATTGTGTGAAGCCTCATCAGGCTACTTAAAAAATACATTGGTATCGACAGTTTTCTAGTTGCTCTGTAAACAAAATGAACTTGAGATTCATTTTATTGCATTTTACAGAACAGAACCTGTAATATTACACATAAGGCAGACAAAGAGTTACCAATAATGTTGTCTGGCGACCCTTACAGTATGAGAGAAAGAGAACTAAAAGCAAGTCCCTTCAGAGTCACTGAGTGTCCGTGGATTCACCTCCAGCATTCCCGCAGTCCTTGGAGCCACACAGACTGCTGCTCAATTCATTGACAAATGGAGTTTCAGATCCAAACCACCGACATGATCAAGAAGTCTTCAGCACCTGAGATCCTTCGGGACCTCTTCTTGCCCTCAGCACCCTCTTTAATCCCGGCTCTGATTCCTGATTGTCATGAGCCAGTGGCCAGCAGCCTGCAGCCCATACTAGGAAGAGTGTTAGTCATTAAGGCAGAAAATCTGTAGCCAGACTATTATTGGAGAAATACTGTATGTTACAATTGTACAGGATACAGGTGGGGCAATGCCTGGAGTATTATGCACAGATTTGATCCCCTATTTAAGAAAGTGTATTACTGGGATTTGAAGTAGTCCAAATGAGATTGAGGGTTAATTTTTGGGATGAAAGGGTTGTTGAAAGAAGTTGGTTCTACTGCAAAATTTTGAGCAATGAGTGGTGATTTTATTGAAACATGAAAGATTCCTATTGTGCATGACATAGTTGATATCAAGATGTTTCTTCAAGTGGAAGAATTTCAAGCAAGATAGTCAAGTTATAAGATCAACTTTGGGTGGCACGGTTAACATAGCAGTTAGCACAATGTCATTACAGCGCTGGCAAACCTGGTTCTAAACTAGAGCTGTCTGTAAGGAGTTTGCATGTTCTCCCCGTGTGTGCATGGGTTTCCTCTGGGTACTCCGGTTTCCTCCCACGCTGCAAAGCGTATGGGGATTGTTGGTTACCTGGAATATTTCGGCTGCACTGTTACCATGCTGTATGTCTAAATTAATAACTATTTAAAACTGAAGTGTTTAAGAACTTAGCAGAAGTTGATGAATCTCGATTTCTCCCTACCAGAGGTTACAAAAGCAGGATCATTGGGCGTATTTAAAGAGAAAGTGGATTAATGTGTGAAAGTTTGGGTAACTGGCAGAGAAGAGGAATCAAGGGTTGGGGCAGATCAGCCATATTAAATGGTAGGGCCGGCTTGAGAGGCTCAGTGGCTATTCCTGAATTTTCACCTAACTCATCTGGTACTGCATAATTTGAATACCTGTACAGTAAAATCACCGGTATCCAGCACCTCTGGGGATCGTGTCTGCATGGGTTTCCCCAGGGGCTCCGGTTTCCTCCCATTGTTGGAAACTTACCAGGGTGTAGGCTAATTGGGTGGAAATTGGGCAACATGGACTCATGGGGTGTGAGAGGGCCTGTAACCATGCCGTATGTCTAAATTTAATTTATATTTATATTTATTCCAATGTATTTCTGTTTATTTCCTCAATTTTTTTTGCTGGTTGATTGGGTTGCCGGTTGCTTGAATTTTGAATACCTGTACCAGGCATTTGACTGTATATTGAAAATATTAAACAACTGTATTTCAGATTGAAACCTTTTGGAGCAAAAATAAACTTTTGGAGGAACTCACAAGCCAAGGAGCATCCATGTTTCTAATTTTACCAAATGAACCATGCATTTATTAAAAACACGCCTTGTGCGTAAAGGAGATCTATTGACATTTGATTCCCAAAATCTCATTAAATACAGCACCAGGTTACAAACTTGATGTTTTTTCACTTTGCATTTTGAGCATGCAAACTATGACTTTATATTGAAAAGGGGGACGCGGTTTAACAACCTGTCATTAGCAAGGAAAACTTGAATTTGCATTCTACTCAAAGAAATCCTTTGCTGGTATGTGCGTTGTGTAGCTATGTTCAGAGTCATGATTGACAGGTATTTGAAGGACAAGGAAGTTGAGTGGTAAGAGGAGAGAACTGGAAAGTAGTATTGAGACTGGATAAGCCATGATTTTATTGAACTGCAGAGCAGGGGTCAGGGGGCTAACAGGTCAACAGCTTTTTCCTCATGAACCATTTGTATATACTGGTACAGGGACTCGCCAGGTTCCAGATGACCTGACATAGAAATCTGAGTTTGTGCTAATTTACCCATGCATTTCTTGAAATGTTTCATGGTATTTATCAATGACTTGATGCAGTACATACATATTCCATTAATTATAGGGTGACTATTCAGTAAAATGAAAGAATTTTATTGAACTGCAGAGCGGGGGTCAAGCAACTTACAATGGGGCTATGTTCCGACAAACCCATTGTAAGTTGGAAAAAAAATTAAGTCAAAAAGAATACCGCACTTACATTTTTTTATAATTAATTTTTGAATACCTTTATTCCACACTGGGGAAAAAAACATTGACGTACACAGCTGAAAACACATTGGGCATGAAGAATGCTTGAAGCATTGAACTAAAATGAATTGCCTGAGGGTGGGGATGCGAGAGAGTAGCGTACCGCATATCGCAAACACGGGAACGGAATTTGAAATTGAAGGTATGGATTTGACCCATCATAACTTTGAAAAATCGCAAGTAGGGGAGCACCTGTAATTACTTCAGGATTACCATTTGCAGTTGTGGTTTCTTCCCAAATTGTTTCTGAATGCTGTATTTCAAAACACAGTGATTCATATTTATGACTGGGTTCCTCAGAGTTAACAACATAAACCCTACTGTGATCGGCATTTGGGATAAACTAGATTTCTCATTGTGGCTGTCATGTGCCCTATATTCATTCTGCCTGTGAAATCTTGATGAAGAATGGACTCTACTCTGAAAATGACGACCATAATTGGTCGTTTGGCTGTTGTAACTTGGAATGAAGCCAGCTGAAAGCCTTTGCGCATTAACAGAAGTTTTTATCCAGGAAATTTGATTCAGGGCAGGTGTTTACAGCACCCACAGTAATTTGGCCCACAAAAGGACATTACTTCTGTTAACATCTTTCAAATTTCACTTGTTAAGCAAATGACGTTTAGTGGTATTGAGATTGTGAGATCATTGAGCAGCATTGATTTGGGTGAATGCATACATGAAAGGCAGTGCCAGAAACTGGCTTTATTTGTATACACTGGTACAAGGACTTCCCAGGTTGACAGATGACCTGACATAGAAATCTGAGTTTGTGCTAATTTTCCCATGCATTTCTTGTGCTGGTAATGTT
This sequence comes from Narcine bancroftii, assembly GCF_036971445.1. Lineage (NCBI taxonomy): Eukaryota > Metazoa > Chordata > Chondrichthyes > Torpediniformes > Narcinidae > Narcine > Narcine bancroftii. The sequence goes on along the minus strand of NC_091479.1, from coordinate 103,719,772 downwards.
TCAAACAAAATGTTTCATGGTATTTATCAATGACTGGATGCAGTACATATTTCATTAATTATAGGGTGGTTATTCAGTAAAATGAAAGATTTTAGCAAGTCTCTATGGAGCAATACAATAGAAAGGACTATAGAAAATGGATGTTCCTGGCTTGTGGAGATATCAGCTGGCAGTTCTCAGGAGTGGAACTTGTGTAACGTGAGGACTGTCTGTAGTGATAGTCCTGTCCTTGTATTACATTTACAGAATTTTCCTGAAATTACTCAGAGTGGATGAAATCTGCAATCAAATATTTAGCAGCAGCAAATTTTCATGTGCACAGTGGATTCAACCAGTACCTTCCTTCGACTTTGCCTCACTGGCACCCAAACAGGTTACAGGCCAACCGAGTTGTGTCATTGATTCAAAGGTCCCCGAATGGATAGAAATTGTCCAGGATGCAACTTGAAGGGCTGATTTCTGGCTCTCACTGTTTTGCTAGAAGTTTGTCGCTTTGAGTGTTCACTGGCTTTTTAAAAATAATTGTCTCTCTAATTTTTCTTAGTTGGGAAATTAAGGGGAAGGTACCATTTAGGGACAAATTTTGGATGTGTGAATCGGAGCAGCTGATAAATAGTGAATCATTTGGTGGTTGATCTTGTCATTATTAGCTGTTAACCTCTGTTGTACAAGCTGAAACAGAAAAATGACCAAAACAGGTTAGACACTAATTTCGTTCACTCTCATCTGTTTGTTGAATCAATCTAGGGTAAGATGGAAATGAAGATGATGACTTTCAGTAGCTTCTGTTCTTCTCCCAGAACTGAGTGGTTCTTGAGGATGTGTGTTTTCTGCAGGGGCTATTACCATGGTGCTTCCTTCAATTCAAATAGTGAGATCAAGTGACAGCACAAAGACCTTTGCTCTTCAGAGTTCTGTTTGTCTTTGCAGAATGTAGTCAGGATCCCGCTGCAATTGTGATATTTTAAAAATGGTGTAAATGACTGAAGCCCCACATTATAGCAAAATTTTAACATACTTTGAACATACTTTAAATCCATTGAGTAGGGCAATTAATGCCAGAATTTCATTCTTCACAAAGTGGAAGTACAGATGTGGTTCCTGTAGTTCAGATTTTCTCCTTAAACCTTATTGCAAAGTCAAGTGTTGTCTGTCTGGTTCTGTAACTGAGCTTTGGGTAGTATAGGTCCAAAGATGGAACGTCTCGATTCAAGAAGATGGAACACGCACTTTGGCCCAACTGTGCATTCCAAGCAAGTTGGCATTCTGGGCTTTTGTCTGCATTTGGTCCTTCGAAACTCTCCTATTCTTCTCATCCAATTTGGAGCTTTAGAATAATTTGGAATGTTGTGCCAGATTCTGTTATATTGAAAATATGTTTCAATAGGAACTGCTGGAGGAACTCGAATTGGTTCGGCAGCATCCATGGGGTAGAAATAGCCAGTTAACACTTTGGGTTTAACCTTTTATCGAGATAAAAGTGCAAAGGCGAGATGACCACTATTTCATAGATGGAACAAGCAGGGGTGTATTCTTATAATGTTATCTGATGTTGTGGTAATGTTTTAGTTTCACATCAAGGCACTTGTTATTGACAATTCCACTCTTGCAATTCTAAGATTATTGCTGAATATTAGTTGCTAAGAATGAATTTAATAACCTTCTATCAATTTTGTTTGCCATTTATTTAAACAATGTGTACTATTGTGTAGTTGCAAACTGTTAGTTGAGTGGAGTGTGACCTAGTGCAGTGAGTCTAGCTACGTGATTAAAAAGAATGGATATTCCAAACCATTAGTAAAATTACTTTGGAAAGTAGTCGTTGTGGACGGTAGGAAATATGGGCAGTTGGAGTGCAATAATTTTCCACAGTTGTATGACTGATAAGATAATTTGTTGATCATAATGTTGTTAGAAGTATAAAAAATTAGCTAAATGATAACTTCTGCTATTTATTAAATAGTGTTTAGAGGATTTTTCACATCCCACCGTGAAGAGAGGTCCTTAATTTAAAGTCTCATTCCAAGGTGGCAGACCTAATGGTGTAGCAAGAACATGGTATGTTCTTCTCGATTAGCCATTCTCAAAAGGAGCAGTATGCACCCCCCCCCCCCCAACCCGGGGCCACAGCACATTTAAGGGGGTACCTCAGCACATTTAAGGGGGTACCTCAGCACATTTAGGGGGGTACCACAGCACATTTAGGGGGGTACCGCAGCACATTTAGGGGGGTACCGCAGCACATTTAGGGGGGTACCACAGCACATTTAGGGGGGTACCGCAGCACATTTAGGGGGGTACCGCAGCACATTTAGGGGGGTACCGCAGCACATTTAGGGGGGTACCGCAGCACATTTAGGGGGGTACCGCAGCACATTTAGGGGGGTACCGCAGCACATTTAGGGGGGTACCGCAGCACATTTAGGGGGGTACCGCAGCACATTTAGGGGGGGACCGCAGCACATTTAGGGGGGGACCGCAGCACATTTAGGGGGGGACCGCAGCACATTTAGGGGGGGACCGCAGCACATTTAGGGGGGGACCGCAGCACATTTAGGGGGGTACCGCAGCACATTTAGGGGGGTACCGCAGCACATTTAGGGGGCTACCACAGCACATTTAGGGGGGTACCACAGCACATTTAGGGGGGTACCACAGCACATTTAGGGGGGTACCACAGCACATTTAGGGGGGTACCACAGCACATTCAGGGGGGTACCACAGCACATTCAGGGGGGTACCACAGCACATTCAGGGGGGTACCACAGCACATTCAGGGGGGTACCACAGCACATTCAGGGGGGTACCACAGCACATTCAGGGGGGTACCACAGCACATTCAGGGGGGTACCACAGCACATTTAGGGGGGTACCATGGACTGAAATCATAATTTTTAAAAACGTGGTCAGTAGGAGAGAAGTATGGAAAAAACTAACAAAACTTTGCTACTTCACAGGGAAGGGGCCCATAAACTCTGAGCAGAGTCCTAAGGAGGCCATGGACAAAAAAAGGTTAAAAATGACCTTTCCATATTTTAGTGTCCATCATTTGGAGACCGTGCTGGCACCTGAGCCACACCTGCAACAGAATCATGATGCCAGGTTATAAACTTTGAAAGCCTTTATTTTTCCCAAAATGTGATCAGCGTTGGGTATAATTTGCGAGAGGCTCAAGCTCCTCTTCATGTGAAGAATGTTGAAAGATACGAAACAGGAGAGAATTTGAGATGAATATATCCATGAAGAAAACCAAGGTGTGCAGATCACCTGCACAGTTTAGATTTCTCAGAAATGGTCTGAGGAGGTTTGGGCCAAGTGCTGACAATACAACTTTGGTAGTTTAATGTATATTATGAATGGATGCAGGGGCCAGCCTGAAAAATATGGAGCAAATACCAATATTTTCTTGTGTGAAAGTCATCTGAATAACCTAAAACTCCATTCATACCTGTGTGTGTTCAAAAGATTGTGCAGCAAATAAGGACCAAGGGATTAATAAGTAAGAGTGATTGAGAAAGATTTTCAAACAAATTGTTTCAAATTGTCAAAGCGAAGATTGGGTCGGTGTGCACTCTACCTTCCCTGCAATACATTTTCTTCCTTATTTTTCTTATCCTGGCTGAACAGGCAAAAAAAACCTGGGAACAGGTGTATAAGTGGGAAAGAAGCCATTATTGTGTGACTTGAGATAATGTTGGCTCAAGTGCCAGAGGATCGAAAATTTGTCGCGGAATCTTGAATATGAAATGATTAGGTATTGAATGTATTCAAGCAAATTGATTCATAATTTCATTTTTAGTCTCCATTATAATGAAACTTGGATTACATTTGTGTGCGAATGATGCATCTCTTCTATACTTTTCATTAATTAAGGTAATTTTCAGCGATCTCACTTTAAGATAAACTTGGAATTGGATTAAAGCTTTAAAAACACAGGTTTGACTTTAATGGAATTGGATGAAATTTACTAAAGACTTTTAAACATTATTTTTCAGATATTTAATTGGTCGTGGAGCAAATGTAGCTGCAGTCAATAGTGAAGGAGAAACTCCTTTGGATATAGCTGAAGAAGAAGCCATGGAAGAACTCTTGCAGGAAGAGATTAGTAGGCAAGGTGAGAAAATGCACTACATTAAGAAGCGCCTTAGTATTTCTGTGTGTTGTCGACTGTAGAATTCAATCAGTGATGACTCACTTGCCTATGCTCCAATAACCAATCTACGACTGAGTTTCAAGATTTTTTCCCCACTGGAGATCTTTCCTGTTGAGGAATCTTCATCAGATTGGTCCATCAAACATATTCTCCAATTTATATTAAAACTCTAGTGCCAAGTTCATGGGGCCTGAGGATATGTATTGGCACTTGTCTTCCACCTGAACAGTACCCTTCAGTGCTGTTACCCTGATACTATTATCTCCTTAAACCATCCACCTAATTTGACTGTGTACCCCTTGACTCAGGAACTCTCCCAAATGAGCTTTGTATCTCTACAAAAAATGTTTCTGCCAGAACACAAAACAAAATTTCTCGTTGTTGACTTAGTCAACAGCTTTTCTTCTCAATCCCCGCACTGCCCAATCCTGTTCACAGTATATTTCTATCAGTCTGTAATAATTCATTCAACTTTCTTCTTTACCAATGTTCTAATGAGAACAATCCTAGTTACCGGGGCCTTTCTTGTATTTCTGCACCAAACAACATTAAGGTGACTCTTTAATCTTTTTCCTTCTATTACCACAAAATTTTACCTTGGCAAAATTCAATCCAGATTTTACCATTCAATTTTGAATTTTCCTTCATTAATTCTTGTCATAAAATACACAATTACCCCATGTGTTGTTTGTGTCTTTACCCATTTAACATCACACTTCTCAGATCTTGTGAGCCTGAGCTTCAAGTCCCTCTGCCCTTTCACACTGTCAGACTTCTGACGAGGAAATCATTTTTATTTCATTTCTCGCTGGGGTGGTGCCTAGTATTTTCTCGGATTGGGTAACACTTCTACTATCTGTAATATTTCTGTCTTGTATCAAATGGTATGAGTGACACTTCCTAATATCTACACACAGATCCTATTGGTCACATCATTATCTAGCTCTTGTCATCTTCCACCTGCTATGCTCTCTTGTTTCACTCTGATTGCTGAAAAATGCATTTCTGCAGCATGTTTGGTTTTGTTGCACTAGGAACCTGCTTACAGTAAGAAGGAGGACCTATTAATCTTGAAAAAACAAAAACTACATATGTTGGAATCTCCAGCAAAATAAAATGCAGGAGGAACTCAGCAGATCAGGCAACATCTCTGTGTAGAAATGGCCAGTGAATCATTTGGAAGTACACAGGAAGGTCTGAAAGACACTGTGGTTGAAGTTGCAACATGATGCTGAGGAAACTCAGCAGGTCAAACAGTGTACTTGATATAATAAAGATAAAGATACAAAACCAGCATTTAGGGCTAGAGCCCTTTGAGATATGGACAAAATGTAGGCAGGTGCTTGAACAAATTGGTGGGGGGAAGGGGCAGGAGGTAATAGATAGATGAGGGAGGGCATACCAGCAAACAAGTGGAGGACTTTCTAACAATGGATGAGGCAGAGACAGATGTGTCCATGTGGGCTTATTAAACTTTGTGACTGGGGCACTTGGAAAAGTTACATCTTGATTTGTTGCATGCTAACAGCTGAACAGTTGTTCACATTATTATGCTTCTATGAGGGCTAAACAGCATATTTATCATGCACAAGGTTGCCTATTTAACATCGAATCTAAAGAACAGGATTCCATGGGACACTACAAATTTATGATGTGTATCCCTGGAGTGGAGCTGGGATCCTTGATTGATTGGGTCGTGGAAGTGCATCAGCTGAGATAAGCTGGTCTGTCTCTTTTCCCAGAGCCAAAATCAATTCTCACCTTTTCTCTTGTATCTAATTAACACTGTTTGTCTGTCCTCCCCCTCCCATTCTTTTCCCTCTCTCTCCAGTTGTTGTAGATAGACTGCAACTTACGATGGGATCCGGTTCTGGGACCTGCATCATAAGTTGAAATTATTGTAAGTCAGGTTTATGTGTACAGATTTTAAAAAAATACTATGACAGTCTTATCATGCATTCTTGGATTAAGCCACAAAAAAAAATTGAAAACAAAGTTCAGTCACAGGTAGGCCAGGGTTTCAGGAGTTCGGATGTGCGAGTGGCCAGGGTGAGGCCCCATAGTCGGGAACTTGGATGAGCAGTCGGTCGGGGAGAGGATGTTGCAGTTTGATCCCCGTGCCCATGGTATCACGGCAAGCAAGAACTCCACAGCACCTAGAAGGCTGTGAGCAACTTGCTGGAGGGAGACACGCTCAACATCCCTCTCCCTCCTGCCACCTGATCTGCCCTCCATTTTTTGGCAGGACGGTGAGCAAGATGACCCTGCTCTCGGCATCCCTTCTCCCTCACTCACCATCTTCTTTTCATGGCGTTGGGTAACTAGGGGCAGCGGTGTCACCTCGCAACCTATGTTCTGATTTGGAACACATGCACAAATTGCCACTGCTCTATCTCCCTCTTCAATCTCTCCCTCCCCAATGACGGCAACCTGTGCATGTGTTCCAAATCACCTTTTTTTTAAAAAAAAAAGTTTTGAGTCCACAAAGCATGTCACGACGAGAGGAGCACTGAAATGATGACTTGGGGCAGGGGGGTGGGGTTGGTGGCGGGGAAGCAATCTGTCTGGCTGGATTGGATGGAAGCATTTCCTACAGAGATGTAGGTAGATCCCGGTTTGCCTTTATTCAAAATGGATTCTGATCCATTGTAACTTCAAAATATTATCAATCAGAATATCGTAAGTCAGGGTTTATCAGTAATTAAGATGCATCCTTGAATTTTGCTTATACCTTGAAGAACAACTCAGAACTGATACCTTAGTAGGTATCTTTACCTCTTGTAGATGGAGTGATATTGGCTGAGTTCCTCCCACGTTTGTGTTTTTACTGGTATGAATTGCCTCGGAAGGCAGTATTCTTTGCGGTATTATTTAAATCACGGATGAAAAGCTGAGTGGTTTTCAGAAGAATAGATGATGCTTGTGTTTTTCTGTCTTCGAGGTTGTGACGGGTACAATAATTACGAAAAAGAATTTTTCCAAATAGTCACGTCATGTTTCATTGAGGGTCTATGAACAAATGAAATGGGGATTTGTGGAATGATCCATCCCAGGGCTGGCCCTTATGGCTCACCTCATCCATTCCAAATGTGATGCCAATCGACATTAAACCAATTAAACTGCATTAGGCCTGTATCCATCTCTAACCATTCCTATCCAAGTACAGTGAAACCTCGTTAGAATGCGATTCGTTAATCCACAGAATTGCTTATTGTGAGGGTGTCTGTGGACCCCAAACATTGATTTTAGGAGGCCAGGCTAACAGTGGTGAACAGCCACAAACTCTAAAATGGGCTCTTATAACTCATTTACAAGAAGTATGTTAATATGTGGAGTTTAAAGATCTTAAAGGTCTTGTTCTAGGGTTTGAGTCACAGTATTCTGTTTTCCTGCTTCCTGAATCATGACGTATATACATCTGTTCTGCGACTCGGCTGTTACGTGGTATGAAATCTTGGACCCCCAACTACCACGTTCTAACGAGGTTTTACTGTATTTAGTTTAAATGTAAATTTGGATATGCAGCACGGTTACGGGCTCTTTCCGCCCATGAGCCAGTGCTGCCCAATTGACCTCCAACCTCCAGATTATTTACACTTGCATCCCACTAAATCGGTGTTCATTGTCCTGGGATAGGAATGGCGTTTTTGCTGTTGACATTTCACCACACCTAACTGGGATATCTGTAAGGAGCCATCCCCGGGGTTAGAACTGTTCTACTTTCTACCAGTGACGTCATGACACATCGAGTGATGGTGGACCTGCCTTAAATTATTTTGATCTTGTATTTGAACAAGATTAATCATGCCTAAATTATAACATAATTAAGCTTTATGTACAGCACAGTATGAGCCCTTCAGCCCCAGTTGTTTTGCTGACCAAAATAAATCTTTATAAGGAACCGTGGGAAAGTGCACACAATAAATAGCAATAGCAGACAATTTTTAAACAGCGTGGGAAAGTTGGTAGTGCTATGGCACAAATTTATAAGTACTATGGGAAAAAGCAATGGTGGACCTGCCCTTCCACAATTCCTTGCGGCAGCGGAAGGGCTGTATGAAAGGAGCAGTTCATGGAGTTCTAGGAAGTTGGGTCCACCATCATTTTTCCCCCCCATGTTCTTTATAAATTGTGTGCTATAGCACCTCTCTTCTGCTGCAATTTTTTTTACCCCACAGCAAAGTTTATACCTTCATTTTAATCTTTTCTTCCTTCACGTTCCTGTAGTCACGCAGGGGATTGTACTAGGGGTCGAGGCAGTCTATCCCGGCTTGAGATGATTTTCATTCTACATTTGACCATTTTTAGGCCGATTGCCCATTAATTCCTGGGGCCACTTGCAACTGTGAAAGAGGCGAGTGAATATTACCTTTTTGGAGTCAGGATGTCACATATTCCCAAATCTCTCACTGGGACCTCAGCCTGTAATTTAGCTAAATGCTTTTCTGCAGAACTGGTTTCAGTGCTGCATAAAGTTGCAATGATTTGGGAGATAATGAGCATTGAAGGTGATGCAAAAGTCTACAGAGGCTGTGATTGTAATGAAAACACAGAGCTGGAGGGACTCAGTCGGTCTCGTCCTGGTGTCCCTCGGAGATAACGATCTATTACTGACTGGTTTTGGGCTGGTGTCGGCCTTCAAGGTATCAGCGAAAAACAGATAGGCTGAAAAGTGAAGAATGTCAGGATGAGGAGTACAAACCAACAGACAAAAGGTGTTCATTGGATATGATAAAAAGGACAGGAGAGAAGAAAGCTGAGAATTGATTGGGGAAGGGGAATAGCTTTGACTCTGAAAGGAAAAAGGAAGAGAATAGCGACAGAGTTCAAATCCCACACTGCCTGTAAGGAGTGTATCTTCTTCCCAAATCGTATTGGGGGGCAGTTGTAGGCCACTTGGGTGCATTTGGGCAGCATGGGGACAAACACACATGTTCTCGATGTGAACCGTGAATGTTGCTGCTCTATTCTATGGTCAGTGGTCAAGGAGTTCCATAACTTACTGGACAGTTTGTTCACAGGTTTTGCGAACATAGTATGACAGAGCTCAAAATCACTACTCTGATTTAGGTTTCAGGTATGTGAACAGAATTCTCTCTCCATCAGAAATCAACGAGTAGTTGGAGAGTTGATGATGGTTATGTGGCCTAACTTTGATCATGTATTATCTCTGCTATATAATGTTTGGCCTGGAAGTCAGCCTGAAGAAAACTGAGGTCCTCCATCAGCCAGCTCCCCACCATGACTACCAGCCCCCCCACATCTCCATCGGGCACACAAAACTCAAAACGGTCAACCAGTTTACCTATCTCGGCTGCACCATTTCATCAGATGCAAGGATCGACAATGAGATAGACAACAGACTCGCCAAGGCAAATAGCGCCTTTGGAAGACTACACAAAAGAGTCTGGAAAAGCAACCAACTGAAAAACCTCACAAAGATAAGCGTATACAGAGCCGTTGTCATACCCACACTCCTGTTCGGCTCCGAATCATGGGTCCTCTACCGGCATCACCTACGGCTCCTAGAACGCTTCCACCAGCGTTGTCTCCGCTCCATCCTCAACATCCATTGGAGCGCTTTCATCCCTAACGTCGAAGTACTCGAGATGGCAGAGGTCGACAGCATCGAGTCCACGCTGCTGAAGATCCAGCTGCGCTGGGTGGGTCACGTCTCCAGAATGGAGGACCATCGCCTTCCCAAGATCGTGTTATATGGCGAGCTCTCCACTGGCCACCTTGACAGAGGTGCACCAAAGAAAAGGTACAAGGACTGCCTAAAGAAATCTCTTGGTGCCTGCCACATTGACCACCGCCAGTGGGCTGATCTCGCCTCAAACCGTGCATCTTGGCGCCTCACAGTTTGGCGGGCAGCAACCTCCTTTGAAGAAGACCTCAGAGCCCACCTCACTGACAAAAGGCAAAGGAGGAAAAACCCAACACCCAACCCCAACCAACCAATTTTCCCCTGCAACCTCTGCAACCGTGTCTGCCTGTCCCGCATCGGACTTGTCAGCCACAAACGAGCCTGCAGCTGACGTGGACTTTTATCCCCTCCATAAATCTTCGTCTGCGAAGCCAAGCCAAAGATAGTCCATTGTTTGAACTCCTGAGCTTATCCAAGTGTCTTTACCTCTGATCATGTACATTGTTTGTTTTGGAGAATTTGCAGAAGAAGCATTTGCCATATCTCTTGCACTGTGAGGTGCCTGCGCTGCGAGGTGCCTGCGCTGCGAGGTGCCTGCGCTGCGAGGTGCCTGCGCTGCGAGGTGCCTGCGCTGCGAGGTGCCTGCGCTGCGAGGTGCCTGCGCTGCGAGGTGCCTGCGCTGCGAGGTGCCTGCGCTGCGAGGTGCCTGCGCTGCGAGGTGCCTGCGCTGCGAGGTGCCTGCGCTGCGAGGTGCCTGCGCTGCGAGGTGCCTGCGCTGCGAGGTGCCTGCGCTGCGAGGTGCCTGCGCTGCGAGGTGCCTGCGCTGCGAGGTGCCTGCGCTGCGAGGTGCCTGCGCTGCGAGGTGCCTGCGCTGCGAGGTGCCTGCGCTGCGAGGTGCCTGCGCTGCGAGGTGCCTGCGCTGCGAGGTGCCTGCGCTGCGAGGTGCCTGCGCTGCGAGGTGCCTGCGCTGCGAGGTGCCTGCGCTGCGAGGTGCCTGCGCTGCGAGGTGCCTGCGCTGCGAGGTAGATGACAAATCAGAAACATGAATGATTCTGGCCAGCTCTGCTGTTTCAGATAATTTTTGAAATGAGTGTAAGTAAAGTAAGTGTGTGTGTGTGTACACGCTGGTATTTAAAAAAAAAATAGATATACAGCATGGTAACAGGCCAATTCGGCCCACAAGTCTGTGCTGCCCAATATATACCTAATTAATCTTAACCCCTGATATGTTCCATCAACTGACATCTTTAGAGCAGTAGGCATAGAACACTGTAGCATAGTACAGGCCCTTCAGCTCGTGATGTTGTGCCAACCCATATATTCCTTGCTTTGTTGGATTTATATTTATGATTTTTTTTAGGTTATTAAGCAGTATAACTCCTGAACCTGAAGCTACTGTTTTGTGTCAAGAATCAGGAAATGTGCTTTGAAACTCTGGCTTTTCAGCACTGATGGAAAATTGTGTCTGCAACTTGCACAGAGGCATGAAATTATTGAGACCCTAATAGTGTACAATATTGCCCTCTGCTGGCAATTCTTCCTTTTTAAAACTCCTGGTTAGCATGGCTTTTAAAATAAAAATAAACTCAACATAATAAATTCTGCATAATTGTCAGGAATGATGCACTTAACTGTATCCTAAGGATACTGTTGTTTCTGATAATCTCTTGCCTTACTCCAAACTTATTCAGGCAAATTTGCACTAAATACTGCATGCAGTTAATTACTATTTGCAATCTAGATTTGGAGGAGGAGGTAGAAGGAATAGAAGAAATAGGGGAAATTGAGGTTGACCCCTTACACTATTGTAATTTGTTATAGACATTGTATTAATCAATATTGCAAAAATGTGCAAAAACAAGTAGAATTGTCGTTTTAGAATTGGAAGCATAGAACTAAAAAGTAATCCTTTGTACCGCATTGTTTTGCAGTTTAATTTTTCAATTTTTGGAATTTGATTAGACAGAGAGTAGTAATGGTGCAGAAAACAAAATGGATGGAATGGTTCACCCAGTTAGTATGAACCATAACCTGGAATATCCAGGATGAATTTCACAGCCCAAATGGAGATTTAATTGAGCTTTAGGATGTGTGTTTTTCAAGTCTCTTTCCCCTCATTGTATACATGAAAGAAAGAAAACATGTAAAGTCTGCAGGCCCCATGGTTGAAGTCAAAACAATGCTGGAGAATCTCAGCAGGTCAAACAGAGCCTTTATAAAGCAACGATTTGGGCTAGAGCCCTTCCTCAAGGTCCGTGCAAAATGTTGGTAGGTGCCTGGTCGCCTGCCTACATTTTGCTTGTACCTTGACGAAGGGCTCAAATCTGAATCGTTGGTTTTGTATCTTTATTCTATATTATCTTCTCATTCTATATTGTGGGTTACAACTGGTTGGGTGTGGATTCTTTGCCACAAGATATGGTTGAAGTTAAGATTTTTTTAAAATTTAAATTTAAGTATACAGCATGGTAACAGGCTATTTTGGCCCACAAGCCTGTGCCACCCATTTACATCCACCCCCGGTACGTTTAGAATGGTGGGAGGAAACTGCCCCTGTAGAAAACCCACACAGACACAGGGAGGACATACAAACTCCTTACAGACAGCACAGGATTTGATCCCTGGTGCTGTAAAGACGTAGCACTAACCGCTAACTGTTCTGTCCATTGGCGCATTGTTGATGGCACCGTCTCTTGAATATTTTCAATGTTATTGCATAATTTTTAAAGTTAATATTTTTGTAATAGGGTACATGCAGGTTTAAGTGATCTGCTTCCTGCATGATGCTGTTTCTTTGTGAAATTACCCTCTTTGATGACACTGTTTAAATCTATTGTGTGCTTAAGGTATGTGAATTTCTCCTCGTCCCCCCCCATTTTTTTTAGTTTGTTCCCAAAGTTAAGATGACTGATCAGAACTATGTTTCTTAAATAACTAGTGAGCTGTAGCCTTTGAGTGGAGGACTCCCTGCAGTTTTCACAGTGAGTCATGATGCCTTTCTTGCAGAAGATTAAACAAAAAGATTTGTCTTTTCTGAGTGTGGTTCCAGCTGGAGAACTTGAAAGGCAATGTAATCGGAGTTACAACAGGGGTGGGTTTGGGGTGAGAATTAGTAACTGCAGCCGGAAAATAACTGTTAAGCATTGTTAGTGATATTGCTGGATAGCGTCTAGCCTGCTTGGAAAATTCCATTGAGTAGGGATCCTTAACATTCACTGTAGCAAGTAACAGCTTCTGTGGTGTACTTTTAAGTCCCTCGTGTGACCATGGATTTACAACTTTCAGTTGTTGCCGAAAGTCATCTCACCCACCCAAGGGTGATACAAGGAGAATGGCTTTGTGACAAATAATGGTGGTATCTCTGCATGAGCTGCTACCCATGGCAGATTTTCTCTGAATCATAGTTTTGGATGTATTGATACCTTTTACTCTATGAATGAAAAAGCTCAATGACTGTAAAATCATTCTAATTTTGCCCATTCAAAATGGAGTTCTGCATTTCTGTAACAAATGGGGTCAGGCCTGGTCACTTCTTAGAATTCTGTTTCATTAGACTTGCAGAAGAATTACAGGAGAATTTCTGACTTACTTTCGTCAATTTCATTATTGTCCAAATTAGATGGACAGCTTTTCAAATTAGGCATACAACACTGTAACAGGCCTTTCTGGCTCATGAGCCCAGACCGCACAAAAATACCAATCAACTTTCAACCCCTGCAGGTTTTGAAGGGAGGGAGGAAACTGGAGCCCGGGGAAACCCATGCAGACATGGGGAGAACGAACAAACTCCTTACAGACAACACATTGCCTGGAGAGGGATGGAGGTGGGGAAGGCTGCAGGGATAGGGAAACGTGAAGCCATGGTGTGGATTTAGCAAGAAGATATTAGACAGTGTAATTCATTTCAGTAGTCATGGGTTCAGAATTGTATTGATCAGTTGGTGTAGCGGGAAGAGCAATGACGGATTGTATTTAATCCTGCCCAAGTGTGAGTAACATATTTTAGGGAAGATTGATTAACTATGACAAGGGCACTGGTGGGCATTGAGTGAGCATTGAGGAATAAAATACTTTGGTGAACAGGCCCAAAATCCATGAAGGTGGCAGTGTGGATAGATGAGGTACCAAAGGCAGCATTTGGAATATTTGCTTTCATTAGCCAAGGTATATGAAAAAGACCAGGAGAGTAGGTCATCCGTGCAAGTTAATTTAAAAAAAATATTTGTAGACCACAGCTAGAATATTTGGTACAGCATTGGTCACCAAACTCTAAGGAGAGTGTGACAGAACTGTGGAGAAGGTGCAGAGATGATTCATCTGGATGTTGTCTGGAACAAAGTGTTTTGATTGTGATAAGACATTGGATAGGCTTGGAGCAGAGGAGGCTATAGGGGTATCTGATGAAGGTATACAACATTCTGAGCAGTATAGAATGGGTAAAGTGGTTTGGGGAACTGGAGAATATTTATTACCCAGAGGATGGTTGGAATTGCCTGAGTAGATGGTTGAGGCACAGATATTTTCACAATCTGCAATACTTGAATTGTCTCTGTTGTGAACTTGAGTTTGCTAGTTTGCTTGGACACAGTGGGCCAAGGGGTCTGCGTTATTAAAGTGTGAGAGAACTTCACAGAACTCCCTGAGATGGATGAGTAAAGAATTTACAGTGGAGCAATCAACTAAAGAAACATGAGAATTGTAGATGCTGCAATTTTGTGTAAACAATGAGGGAGGGGCTGGAGGTACTTGGAGGGTCAGGCAGCACCCATGGAGAAAAAGAGTCAGTCTTTCAGGTCTATGACAACATTCTCACCAAGACCTGCCAACTCTCTCACTTACATTTGTCCAATATCTTCCCACTCCCTCCCCTGCCCTTCTCACAATCCCTTTGTATCCTTCCAAGTGTACCCTTGAAAATGGTTTCTTACTTCAAACATTGATTATTTCTACCTGTTGGTGCAGCCTGTAAAATAAATACAGTAAAACCCTTAGTATTTGTCACCTATGGGGATTGGCAGGTGAATTTTCCAGTTGCTTGTAATTGAAATTGCCTAATTAGTGAACTAACAGTGAGGTGCGCCAATTTTAAATGTCCCTATTTTTTACCTATTTATTTTCCACGGTTTTTTTTGATGGTTACTTGAATTCTGGATTCAGGATGTACTGCTTATTTTGAAATCAAGGTTCTTTTTCTTTCCACAGATGCGGTTTGACTAGCTAAGTTTTTTCCAGCATTTATGTTATTGCTAAAAATGTACTAATGTTTCTGATGGGATTGAAATATGTGGAAAGCGCGACCTGTCTTTTTTTAAATCTTTGAACCACTTTTGTTTAGGTGTGGATATAGAGGCAGCTCGGAAAGAGGAAGAACGAATTATGCTTCGGGATGCTAGACAGTGGTTGAATAGTGGGGAAATTAATGACACCAGGCATCCAAAATCTGGAGGCACAGCTCTTCACGTGGCTGCAGCTAAAGGTTACTCCGAAGTCTTAAAGTATGTATATAAAACTGATTGTTTTATTTAATTGATTGGAATGGTAAAAGGTGTCTTTAATGCCTGTTGCAGTTTTTAAGAGGGTAACTTGATTGTATCAATATTCAATTATTTTACAATAACTTTCATTCAACTTCTGATGGTTGTTTTTTAAATTTGATTTTCTGTACATTATTTGGTGGTGTTGGGGATATTTTGTAATCTGTGTAACTACAAACAGGAACCTAATAATTCAGCTGTGCATTACAATCTCCCCAAAAATGTCAGAATCTGGTTTATTGTCATGAACATGGTTGTTTTGTGGCAGCAGTATTGCACAGAACAAGTTGCAAAATTGCTATAAATTTCAATTCTGTGAATACAAGATGTTAAAAAAAATAATTAGTGCAAACAGGAGAAAAAAGTGAGGTAGTGTCCATGGGTTCATTGTCCGTTCAGAAATTTGATGGCAGAGGTGAAGATGATGCTTTTGTAACGTTGGGTGTGTGACTTCAGGCTCCTGTACCTTCTCCCTGATGGTAGCATCAAGAAAAGGGTATGGTCTGGATGGTGGGGGTCCTTGAGGATAGAGGGTGCTTATAGAAATGTTTTCCTATCTTGTTCCTTGACCCATGTAAAGATGATATGCCTTTGTGTTGCAGAAAATACCAATGTTGACTTTTCTCAGAATGCAACAAATGTTGTACTAAATTTCCAAGTGATAGTCGTTATTTGCACCTTGAGTTTTTTTATTTTTCCCTATCCATAGGCTTCTAATCCAAGCAGGATATGATGTAAACATCAAGGACTATGATGGTTGGACCCCTCTTCATGCTGCAGCACATTGGGGTAAAGCGGAAACCTGCAGAATCCTCGTGGAAAACTTCTGTGACATGGAAACGATGAACAAAGTGGTTTGTTACCTGTTAAATCTTTGTTTTGGTTAGCTTTTTAATCATAAAAATGAAGAGAATGGAATGATTTCAATGTTTTAAGTTAAATAGTTGAATTTTTTAAAAAACCTCTATCCAGATAACTCAACGTTAGCAGAGGGGGACACATTTGACAGGGACGGGACCGATGAATGGGTTATTTTAAACCAAGTTTGAGCTTTGCTGTCTTGGTTCGATAGTTATGCTTCTGAACCTTTACATTAACATACAAAGCCCAGAGATTGCACAGAATCTTCTTTGGGTTCAGCCAACTGCAGATTGGGCTAAAAGAAATAATGGCCATATCAAGTTTTGTGTCCTCCACATTTCTGAAGGATGTGGCGCATTCAGTTACAAGACTACTTTTGCCTCCACATTATCTTGATGCGAGACAGTGTTGTGGAAGACAAGACTTGTTCTTCTCTGGTAGCTCAGCCGATGAAGAAATGAAGTAACTGTTCATACAAACTCACGGTGCATTAACT
Source organism: Narcine bancroftii (assembly GCF_036971445.1). NCBI lineage: Eukaryota > Metazoa > Chordata > Chondrichthyes > Torpediniformes > Narcinidae > Narcine > Narcine bancroftii. Next base: position 103,703,081 of record NC_091479.1, on the reverse strand, counting down.
CCAGTAATCATTCCATTGGGATTGGTTTCTTTCATGTTTAATATTTCAAATGGTCAGGATCTGAAGAAAATTTTTAAAAACTGGTTGTTAAGTCCATTGTAATCTCATTGATTTTGATCTTTCCTTAATGTTTACAAATTGTAATGCAATTCAAAGCAAGAAAAGCATTTTGCTTAATTACTACATGGATAACCTTGGTTTTGAGTGTTGTCTGATACAATTTATAGGGTGCTAAAAAAGGCTTCTTGGAGTTTAGATGTGGGATGCAACAGCATGGGATTTAATGTTTTTTTCCAGAACTATGCATTTTTGGAAATCTGAAAACTCCTAGTTTTGTAATAAATGCACTTTAGCCAATCAGCCCTACCATGTTCATTAATGTGGGCCTCCCTATCTTAGCCTCAACCCATCCACTTGCTAACCTGAGGTTCTAGTTTTGTCCCTCTGCCACGCTAGTTGAAACCCTGCTGAGCATCACCAGCCAACTTCTGAGGATATTGGTGCCCCTCCAGTTTAGGTGCAACCTGTGCAGGTCCCACCTGATGGAGAAGAGAACCCATTGATTGATTCATGTAATTGAAGCTTTTACCAACTGCACCAGATTCTCAGCCACACATCTCCTGTAATATCTTCCTTATTTTTTGACTGCTTAGCGGGAGCAATTCTGAGATTAAAACTATCCAAAACATTTGGTTTATCCCCTGTGCAGTTTAAAAGTTGCTCAGCAAGTGTCCTTGGGAAAACAGAAAGTCATAATGATGCAATTTCTCACTGTTTACTTGTTTTGTTAGCCTAACTGCTACTTAATATTTGAAGCTTGTTCTGAGATGTGCAAGTTTATCCACAGGGTCAGACTGCATTTGATGTTGCAGATGAAGATATTCTTGGATATTTAGAAGAGTTGCAAAAAAAACAGAATGTGGTAAGTTTCTGTAATTTGAGAGATCTTTACCTTGCTGATTTCCAGAAATGAGTGAAATTCTGGATTATTATCAGTAGGATACCTTTTTCAAGCTGAATAGCAAGAGGTGAGGAGGAAACCTCTTCACATTAAAATTAGTTTCCATATCTATACAAACACATACTGTTGGAACTAGCAAGTAATATAAATTAGAGGACCATCAGTGTATTTAAGTGGTTGAGTCACTGTCCTGTTGGATTTATTACTTTGTTCTGTGTTTGGAACCTTTTAAGGAAAAGTTTTCTTTTAAAATACTGTTGAGGTGCAACTGAACAATGCATTTTAAAAAATCCTATTCAGGTAAAGAGAAAAATAAACCACTGACATCAAATTGTTAGGAATGTGGGTGACCACTGCCAAAAGTAAACCATTCTTACTGATATTGGCACAGACTCAGCATTTGTGTGTTTACCCGAGACTTCTCTTTTGTAATAAAATTGCTTCGGAGAAAGAAATCATTTCTTCCATCAAATATCGCAAAACAAAATCCTCTTTTCATCCTTGAAAAGTTCCTTTCCCATCCTTCCAACTTGATCAAATTCTGCCCTTTGTATTAAAATATAAACACAATGCTGGAGAAACTCAGCACGTCAATAATTCCTTGATAAAGGTCTCAAGCCCAAAACGTTGGTTACGTATCTTTATCTTTGCTATATAAAGTACACTGTCTGACGTGCTGAGTTTCTCCAGTATTAGTGTTTTTATATCATATCACGGTGTCTGCAGACTTGCTTGCTTGACTCAGGCTGTGAGGATTACATTGTACATTACATTTCAGCATTACCTCCCTGCTTTTACTTTCTGCTCCTTGGCTAAAGGACAAAAGTATCCTACATGCCATTTTAACTGACATTGACCTGTCCTCTTGCCTTTTAAGTATTTGTTGGCATTAACCCCCAACGTCCCGAAGCTCCTCTTTACCAACTTGACACTCTCCCTTTGCCTTGCTTCAGCTCTCCCGTGCATAATGTCTGATTTCTGGATTAAGTAACAATTGCTCTTCTGCCAAATGGACCAGTCCTCCTTTACCTCTGGCAGACGAGAATTTTTCCTTCAACCACGTAAATCAAAAATCAACTACCTGTATCTAAGTCTCTGTCATTCATAACTGAATAAAAGCAAAGGATCAAATTTGTTTAATTCAAATTTTATTTTGTACAGTGTAAATGTAGGAAAGTTGAGAATGATGGGGGGTGGGGGGTGTATCATTGAAACCTATCAAATATTGAAAGGGCTAGAGAGAATGGACGTGGAGAAGATGTTTCCTGTACTAGGAAAGTCTCGGACCAGAGGGCACAGCCTCAAGACAGAGATGAAGAGAAATTGCTTAAGCCAGCAGGTGATGAATCTATGGAATTTGTTGCCACAGATGTCTGTGGAGTCTGTCATTGGGTGGATTTAAAGCAGAGGTTGATAGGTTCTGGATTAATATGGGTGTTAAAGGTTATGAGGTGAAGGCAGGGGAATCGGAATAGCAGGAAAAATACATCAGCCATGATTTGAATGGCAGAGCAAACTCAATGGACTGAATGGCCTAATTCTGCTCCTTTTTGTTTTGTCCTCCCCAGCCATCTGTTGCTCAGAACTATTTGTGTGTTTACTCATTCTCAACACAGTTGGGTTTCAGTAATTTAAATTTGTTTGTCGAACTGATCAAATATTAAAAATCTATTTTTTTCCCCCAAAGCTTGTTAGTGAAAACCAGGCGAACAAATCTCCACTAATCGAGTCCCCCACGACAATGGAAAACGATCAATTAAAACCCATAAAAACGTAAGTAGACGGGAGATTCATTTGTCGAACTTGCCATATACTTTGGCTTATAAGTTGAGTCTTGAAACCCAAAAAAATTTCTCAAAAAGGAGGGTCGACTTGTTTGCCGGATAGACTTTTGAGACCTTAAATTCATCGAAAAACCAGATTGACATCAATTCAACATGTAACTTTATGCAAGAGGTACCTCACTACCACTGGCACTGCCGCTTCCCAACCTTCCCTCTGCTGGGGTCTGGCATAACTGGTCCTACCCGGGACCCTGGGGTGGCCATTGCCACTCCTGCCTAGTAGGCTGAGGTTCCTGCTCCCACCGGGAGCACAATGTTGCTGCTCCAGCTCTGTGGGCCATCAACCGCTGCTGTCTGGTAGACTGAGGTTTCTGTTCCTGTCTGGAGCATGATGTCGCCTCTCCAGCTCCATGGGCCATTGCTGTCAGGTAGGCAGAGGTGATTTTTTAAAACTTATTTTACAGATTTGTTACTTGCAAATGGGGTGTTTAAAAATAAATAAATAAAATAGATTAATAAATAAATAAATAGATAGATAAATTTTGGTTTGTTCCTGGGAGGTCCGAACAGCCCGAAAAATTGCGGTCAACTGGTACGCCAAAATATACAGTAACAATGAAGTTGCGTCAGTTGGGAAATCTTAGTAATTTGATTTTGCTCATGAGCAAGGTTGTACAGATGTTAAAATTTCCGTTTTCTTGGTCGAAACATTGAATTTAACAGTAAAGAAACGATTTTGAATGAACAGAAGATTCCAGTTCAGATGGAATCCCTGGAACAGGAGAAAGCAGGCGAGGAAGAGGAGGGAAAGAAAGATGACTCTAGTTGTTCCAGTGAAGAGGAGGAAGAGGAGGAGGATGACTCTGAGTCAGAGCCAGAGCCAGGTAACCACTCCCAGCAGCCTTTAGATTGTTTAGACTCATCTGAAAGAGTGCAACATTGTCTAAGTTCATTTCCTGAAAGTGGAGGGATTTAAACAAAAAATGAATTTGCAAAGTTTGATGCAAGATGAAGAGGAGATATTTTGTTTATCAGGCCTTGTCTCAACATTCATTCTTGGATCAGGAAAAACACTTATAGAAGTAGAGTCTTTGTTGTTGTGTGCCTACCCTTACATTGTTAATCTCATTAAATTGTGTTAAATAATGGTATTAAGGAGTAGTTAGGTGCAAAATAGTCATGTCTATGTGGGAAATTCTGTCATTCAAGCCAGACTGTTTTAGACACCAGCTAGAATTACAAGTTTAAGCTGTGTTTTGAGTCCAGTCCCTTAGCACTAAGACCAGTGGCTTACTGCTTTGCTCCTTTCAGTTAGAGCCCTTTGTATTTGTCAAAAAGAAGCAATGATATTAGTGAAATTTTCTCTTTCAAAAAGATTGAAAAGTTTCCAGATTCCTTTATTGTCCATATAATAGTGCAGTACGTACTATTGCTTGAAATTGCCTTCTACTTGCCACAAGGGAGAGTTGCCATTGGTTTTGCCTGGCTCTTCTTACAGTCAGAGAGAAAGAGAAGCAAAAGAGTTCCTTCAGAGTCACTTGAGTGTCTGAGGATTTGCCTCCAGCCCTCTCTCAGACTTTGCAGCCATATTGTCTCCTGTTTAATCCATCGGCAACCCTAGCTCCAGGTCCATACTTCTGACATGTTCAGGAAGCCTTCAGAAACTGAGGCCCTTTGGGAGCCCTTTCTGCTCCCTTTTGAATCCTATTTCCAATACCTGGTTCCCAAGAGGCAGTCTCCAGTAGCTCACAACCTGTGTGGGCCCTTCCACCACTAAGCCCCTTGCTAGTCTGCTGTCACTGTCCTGTTGGGTCATCTCCTCTGTTTCTCCTTCTCAATGGGAGGTGCTCTCCCATTTCTGGTGTCCTGTGCCAGTGAAATCTGCAACCGCTCGTGGCTTCAGGATTTTGATTACAAACTGGCTCCTTTAACAGCCCATTTAAAGCTAGTACTTAGCCACTGGCATTAGGACCAGGCAGTTGTAACCCTTGGAACACCACTGTGACTCTGCTCTCCTAGGTCCACGGTAGTGATGCCATTACTGCAGCTCCACCATTTATTTTAACTCCCCTAAAACATACAAATTATTCCCGTGGGTTTGTTTAGTAACCTCTCATTTAATGACTTCTCTTCCAGAAAAAGGCAAACCCACAGCAAATGTAAATATTGTAAACCGTGTGAATAATGGAGGCATACAATCTGCAGCAGTGGCCCCGTCAACTGTACCCACAAGCCAAATTACACCAACGTCACCTGTGAAAAAGGTATGGGAAAGCAGATTTGAGTTTAAATATTTGATTGTGGGCACCAAGGCACTTTTTGATTGGTTCCTGTTCAACTCACTAATATTTTCAATCATTCAACTATAGTTGCTCTCTATCTTATTGAGCCAGATGAATTAATTAAGAGTTGAATAATTGCAAAGTGGAGCAAATGACACCTCAAAGACAAATTGTATCCCATGACTTGTCACCAAGAATTTGGAGTGCCAATAATCATGATTAAGTCGGATGTGCCTACACACTCTCTGGCAAAGAAAGTAAATTTAACAAATCTGAATCTTCCAATGATCTGAACGAATTTATTACAGCTAATACATGCACAGTAAAGCTCTGGTATCTGGAATTCGAGCACCGGCAAAAAAAAAAACCAAGGAAAGTAAATTGAAAAATTAAAATAACAGGTTAAAAAAATACACAAGTTTAAAATTGTAAAAGTAAATGTTCCCTGAAGTACACGTGAACCTATGGTGAAGATGGGAGCAAATATTCAGCCAGCAGAGGGCCCCTGTTGTGGTTTACTTATGGCAGCTATTTGTATTAAGTTGTGTGAAACATCAGTGGTGTCGCCCAGGATGCTGATTGATGCCATTGGGGTGACTCAGCAGGGTATCCTTTTCCCTGCAGAACGTAATATTGCTTGAAATTGCCTTCTGCTTGCCACAAGGGAGAGTTGCCATTGGTTTTGCCTGGCTCTTCTTACAGTCAGAGAGAAAGAGAAGCAAAAGAGTTCCTTCAGAGTCACTTGAGTGTCTGAGGATTTGCCTCCAGCCCTCCCTCAGACTTTGCAACCATATGGATTCCTGTTTAATCCATCAGCAACCCTAGCTCCAGGTCCATACTTCTGACATGTTCAGGAAGCCTTCAGAAACTGAGGCCCTTTGGGAGCCCTTTCTGCTCCCTTTTGAATCCTATTTCCAATACCTGGTTCCCAAGAGGCAGTCTCCAGTAGCTCACAACCTTGGGGAGGGGGATTTAATTATCAATAATTGTCCATCTTTTGGCAGCTCTGTGGAGGGGGAGTAACCTGCAGATTCAGTGATGGTTAAATCTTTTCAAAGAATGTGACTGAAAATAAAATGAAATGCTTTTGCTTATATATTCATGCAAGTGAAGTTTGTTCAGTGTAAATTCAGTCTAGTATTTCTGTCTTTTAAACTGTTTATTCTTAATACAGGTGTATTTAGTTGAACATTGTAAGAGGAAGTCTCAAGCAGCCAGAAAATACATTTATCCAGCATCTAGGTGCCGAATACCAGGGGCTTGACTGTATTTAGAATTAGATGGTGTAATAAATAGATTATTAACCAAAGGGAGATTGGGGGTTTAAAAAAAAGTCGACTTCCCTACTGGCCCGGAATGTTTCATTAATGCTTCAGTTTGAATTTGTTCAATGTTTAGTAACATTGCTCTTTATCTGTGGATCTTGATGAGCTGAAGACCTGCTGGAAAATGCATTTAGTTTGGATCATGGATTCCTTCAAGCATTTTGCTGCCAAATCAGTTAACTCAAACTGGAAAGTGGCCTTAAAAACACAAAGCTGGAGAAACTCAGCAAGTCATCAGTGTACTTTTGATGGCAAAGATAAAGAAAACCAATATTTCGGGCTTGAGCCATTTATCAAGCTATGAGCAAATTCGGGCACCTGCCTACATTTTGCTCATACCTTGATGAAGGGCCCAAGCCTGAAACATTGGTCATTATTATTTTTGCTATATAAACTGCATTGTTTGACCTACTGAATTTCTCCAGCTTTGTGTTTTTGCTTCAACCGTGTGTCTGCAGACTTTCATGTTTTCATTTTGGAAAGTGGCCTTGCCTTGCTTCTGTAAGCTGATAAAGCCACGGGTGTCATCAGAAAAAATATTTTGGAGCAGGTAGTAGATAAAATGAGGGCAGGCTCGATAGTTGAGCAACAAACTGCACATTCAAGCTGGCAATTTCTTTGAAGGATGCATTGATCCAGGGTAAATCTGTGCAGAAAGTTGACGTCTTGCAAAATTCAGGCAAAATAACCAAAAAAATTGAGTTTTCCAAGTGGAGACTGATATTTAAAAAAACACTATTGAGAGAGAATTTAGTTTATAGATATCTTTGGAATAATATTGTATCGCAATGTGGACAGTGAGCTGAATGTGACACTTGAGTTTACTTGTATGAAACAAGATTCCACATTGTGTTACAGATGTGGTGGTGGTGGGGGGGGTGAGACCCTGTTGAAAGAAAAAGATTTAACTATTCTGTGCTGATGTTTTGCTTTGAGAAATTTGCTCATTACTTCCAGCAATTCTTTGCCTGTTTCCTTCGGGCAGAGTTGTGGAACTGCTTCATTTGATTATTGTGGAAAGCCATCTGGTTAACATCAAGAAGGATAATACAGCAGTAATTTTGTGTCAGGTGACTGTGAACTATTCATTCAGACACAGAGCAAATGTAAGCTATGTAGAATATCAGTGAAGTTGATTATTTTAAAGGTGTACCTATTCCCTGTAGCAATGTTTTATTTTTTTTAAAAATTGAGACATACAGTATGGTAACAGGCCATTTTGGCTCACAAATCCATGCCGCTCATTTTACACCCAATTAAACTACACCCCCTGTACACCCCTGGAGAAGACCCCTGCAGACACAGGGAGAACGTACAAACTCCTTACAGACAGCATGGAATTCAAACCCCAGTCCCGATCACTGGCACTGTAAAGGCATTGCACAAACTTCTATGTCAACTGCACCTCAAAGGTTCGAGGTGAACTCTTGTGAATCCCCACATCCCACCAATTAAGTTTTTAAAAAAAAGGTGAGGTTTCACTGGAGGTCCACAGTCGGTTTTAATTCACTGAGGAGGAGGGAGACGTCGTCAAGATGGCCATCAGACCCAAGCTGACCTCTGCACATGGACATTAATTTAATTTTCCTGGACTAGGTTCATATCCTTCTTCATTGCCTATCCAAATGTCTCTTAAATGTAGTAATGGTTCCAGATTCCTCCTTCTCCATCATGAGTTCCAGATACCAACCACTGTCTTTGTTCAAAACAAAAATTACCATGAACTATCCTTTCAAACTTGTGCCTTTTACATTATGCAGCCATTTTCTGTGGACAGTGAGCTGAATGTGACACTTGAGTTTACTTGTATGAATAGGTCTGCTGAATTTCAATGCCTCCAGAACAATTTGCAACTGAGCAAATTGGTGTTAAAAATGGCAGTTGTGCAAAAATCTTTGGATTTGGATAGTGCTATTTCATTGTACCTTCACTTAATGATCTCGGACACTGTCACCATTGCAACTCAACGTTTTCTAGTGGTGAAATACAAAAGCTCTGATTTTTTTCATTGATTGAAATTAGGGAGTTGAACTGTCAGCTTTCTTGCTCTTTGAATCAGCTATGGAAGGACTTGGGGGAGGGATACCCACTGCCTGAATCAATCAAGGCTGCATGGCAGAAATTTTGAAAGAAAATGATTTCATTTTCATTTGTGAAATGGCCATGGGTTTCAACTTCTGATGAAAGAGATAAAGCTTGAGTTTTCAACTGAAGTTGAGAAAGTTGTTTTGTCCGTCAGTCACTACTTGGATATTACATTCAGAGGGAGTCAAAACACGATGATGGAGAAACTCATTGGTCAAACAGTGTTCATATAGCAAAGATAAAGATACATAACTAATGTTTTGGGCTCGAGCCCTTGGGTAAAGTATGAATAAAATGTAGGCTTGGGCGCCTGCCTACATTTTGCTCATACCTCGATGAAGGGCTCGAGTCCGAAGCGTTGATTATGTATCTTTATCTTTGCCACATAAAGTACACTGTTTGACCAATGAGTTTCTCCAGCGTTGTGTTTTGACTTCAACCAAGGTGTCTGCAGACTTTCTTGTTTTACTTGCATTCGTAGGGAGTTGGGTAGCAGAGGAATTTTCCTGTTCCATTATATAGAGGATGAACATTCAAGGTGGTGAGAAATTCTAAATTAGTGTCTTTCTTTGGAGAGTGGAGAAATAAAGCAAGAAGCTTTTGGTGTTGGAGCAATGTACAAAATGCTGGAAGAACTCAGCATGCATGCAAGGCAATAGATGACCATTGTTCCAGGCTGAAACCCTTCATCAGGAATAGCAGGAAACGGGCAGACACCAGTTTAGCACAGTTATTTTCCCACCTGCATGCAAAACGACATCTTTGAAAGTGTAGTTAAAGGTGGATGCTGAATTCCAATCTGGTTGATCAACCACAGCATGAACCCTTCACATAGCTTGTAGCATTTTTAGTCAGTGGTTTCATGTACTGAAAGCTCAGTGATGCAGTCGTGGCATTGTCTTTTTGGTCCTGGGATTTGGATTAAATCCTAACCTTGGGTGCTCTCGGTGTGAGGTTTGACCGCTCCATTGACTCTGGTTTCCTCTCTTGCCCCAAAGATTTGTTGGTAGGCTAATTGGCCACTAAGTTGCTCTTGAAAATAGGTCAATCGCAAAAACAATCAATGGCATGTTGATGGGTATCTGTGGGAGATGATAAATTGCAAAATGCAAGGGAATAACAGGATTCCTCCCTGGGAGTTGGCATGGAACTGATGGAGAAGATAATCGCTTCCTATGCCTTTATACGTCTGAATATACTCTCAATAATCTCATGATTCCTTTGGTGTTCATTTAGTTTAACACGATTCTCTTCCTCTCGCCACCCCCCACATGGACAAGACAGTGCTTTGGTTTGGGACAGTTTTCACCAAGCAGTCAGAAGAGGCCAATTGTTGCACAGTAAACCAGAGAGTAATAATCTTGCTGTCTTTCACTCTTAACAAACAATCCAACTGTTATTGACTCTTTTGGAAATGTTTGATGGATCGAAAATTCCTAAGCACAAGATTGACCTTTTTTGGGGCCAACCAGTTGAGCAATAATTATTGGTAAGACATCATGCAGTAAACTTGTGGTCTTCAGATTTTTATGAAGAACAAAGGTCAGATTTTGTAAGGTTCTGCGACAGGGCACCGTATGTAATTGCAGGGAACCAATGGCGGCAGCTTGTGAATTTCCTTGTTAATCCCTGTCTGCCCAGCCTCGAGTTGTCAGACTTGATTGCCTCCTGCTGCTTGGGCTGCAAACTCCGGCCCAGCTTGAATAAAGTTGATGACCCCAACTGTGCTTCAGTAGCCATCAAGTTCATTGCTGAGAGTCCAGTCCCATGCCCACATGAATGTTCTGACGCTGACCCTCTTGGCTGCAAGTTAGCAGTTTGTACCCCAGGCACGCCGGCTGATTCTGCATCTCCTCGCGGATGGTTAACCTCTGCTCTTCCATTGCAACATGACTTCAGCACCATATATTACATTGACTGTCATTAAAATTAGAAACCATGAAAATGCACACTCATCGAGGAACATATCTTGAGAGTTGGAGTCTAATTAAATACTGTATTGTTCCTTTTTATTGTGATTTGGATTGGTTATCTGCATCATTTTATTCATATAGAGTATAAAAGTTCTTGACCTTGTCTTTCCTGATGGTCATTGATCTCGCTCTCACTGCGTGTGACTGACAACACACTGAAGCATTTCTCCTTGCAGTTTTCTCATTGGACTTTCTGTTTTAATTGGCTTCAGTATGAATCCATTTCTCCCGTCTTGCCTGTGGCGGAACCATTAGATCCAGCATCTTGGCGTCAGGGCTTGCGTAAAACTGGCATTGTTCTTGTGCCTCAAATGGGTGACAAAGTTATGGTGAGCTGCCTCTTGTGTGCACAGAGGTTTGTGTTTCGTGTTAAGTTCTTGTTTACATGAAATATCTGGTTTCACTCTGCATGTTGTGGTACTTTTTCCCATGTACTTTTACAAAAAAATGATTGGTTCTGGGATCTGAACACAAGAATAAAATCTGAGAATTTGTGTGGTTTGTGTGCACCTATGTTCCTCATGTCTGCTGTTTAGTTGCATTGTCTTAATCTGCCTCAAGTGCATGAACTACTATTTGATAAATGTAGTGATTAGAGAAACACACGACACTAGCTTAACCGTAGTGCTTTTCAAACTTTCTTCAATATTGCACACAGACCAAGCTGCTTCCTGTGATTTACCCGCAGCCCCCTTGGGTGGGATGGTGGGGGGGGGGGGGCGGGGGTGGGCGGTACCAGTCCAGTACAGGTCAAAAAGGCGGGACTGGTCTTAGACATTTTTGGACTTGAAAGTGGAAATTAAGTAGAATCAAACTGATCTATTGCATGATAAATTATTGAACGATAGGAAGAATTAAAGGAAGGTTGGTAGTTAAATGTTTGTAAATGAGCCTGCAGCAAAAGGAGGGACAAATGTTTCTGGGTAGGTAGAGTTGGAGTCGTGATGTGCTTTTCAGCTGTTGATCTCCAGCTGTCAAACAGAATTAAGTTAGCACTCACGGCAGCTGGGCTCTCTTCCACAGTGGCTCAATTGCTGGGTGTTTGGATACATTGAATGATTGGGGAACTGGTGTGGACAAGGAGCTGAGGCCTAGGGGAGATCAGCCAGAATGAATGGCAAGGAAGGCACGAGGGGCAAGTTAATCATATGCTACAAACAATATGCTGGAGGGCCACGTTAGTGAAGGGTTCCAACCGCAGCGTTGCCCATTCTTTTTCTCCAATGGATGCTTCTTGACCCACTGAGTTCACCTAGCAGCTGTTTGGTTTATCTAGATTCCAGAGTCTGCAGTCTCCTGTGTACCTCCAGTCGACATCTGATCTTGTTTGGTGTTCTGAGTTTCAGGTGTATAAATAGAATTAAGAACAATCTTCATGTTTGGAAGGGCTATCAAAATATCGGCGTCTCCTGGAGTCTGAACATTGGGAATCCCACATTTTTTTTTTACTATGCCAAAGGGGAAAAAAATAAATAGGAGATTTCAGTTCAGAAAAATTTGCAGAATTGGATCAGTAAGAATTTTTCTCATCTGGCTTTGGTGTCTGTTAATTTTTAGTTTCTTTTTTAACCAAGTGCTTAAAAAGTTTGGTTTCTTTGGTGAAAGAAACTGATTATTTTCTAATGTTTGATTGTTTGGTTCTCAAACAAATCACAGGAAATCTTTTGATCAACATCCAGAGGAAAGGTGTGCCAAAAGCCAAAATGTAAAGTAGTTCAATTTTCCTGCCATCTTATTCCAAAGCTGAGTTGGAAAAGCTGTTTAATATCTGAATCCAATTACTTTGCAGATAAATTCACGAGGTTTGGACCTTGCATGATTTCCTCAGTGTGAAAAGGGAATGTTCTAGAAGAATGTCTACTAATATGCCACGGTTTGAACACAGACTTTAAGGGAAAAAATGCATTGTAACATGAAAATTTAAGTCCTTGTCGGGTTTGCTGTTTGTCAAACCCTTGACCTTTAGATGTAGTCTTGACTGAAAATCAATCCTGAAGTATTCAACATCATGCTATTTCGCTCTCGATTTGCAGTTTGCTACTCCGTTTATCAAGTATTCAAAAGAGGATGAAAAGAAAAGGAAAGATGAGGAAGAGAAGAAAGATGCATCTCCGGCTTCTTGGAGGTCAGGGCTTCGGAAGACTGGAAGCTATGGTGCGCTGGCTGAAATTAGTGCTTCCAAAGAGACACAAAAGGAGAGAGAGATCATAGGTGTGATGCGCTCTGCCTCAAGTCCTCGACTCTCATCCACTCTAGATAATAAAGAGAAGGTAAGTACGAGATGCACACACAACCCACTGTGTTGACATATAAATTTATCACAAAATTAATTGCCATCAGTTGACCCCAAAATGATCCTGAGACCTTTCCCACATTTTTCCCTCCAAACCCCTCCCCAAAGATGGTTAAAAATACAAAAATGCTGGAGGAACTCAGCAGGTCTCACAACTTTCATGGGAGGTAAAGATATACAACTTTTCAGGCCTGGGCCCTTCCTTCTTCAAGACAGCACAGGATTTGAGCCCTGGTCACAATCGCTGGTGCTGTAACAGTCTTGTGCTAACCTCATTAACCAAATTTCACAGTGTTGTTTTCTTTCATTCACTGGATCCTGCACAACCATCAATCCCCTTTTTGCATCAGTCCTCCATTAATCCTATTTCTTGTTCTCTCTGCATTCAAATGGACCCCCACACCCATATTCTAACACTCACACTAGGATTAAATTATAGTGGTCAAGCTACCCCTCTGGCCTGCACATTTTGGGGCGATGTGAGGAAACCTGCGTGGTTATCGGGAGAGCGAGGAAACTGCATGTTGACAGCACTGGAAGTCAGGATTGACTAGGATCTCCAGGGCATTGGGCCGTGTCAGCCGAAAGTGCAGTTCTTGTCACATTTGCTGCGATGTGTTCTCCGTTATTGCAGATTAGCAGCCTTTACCATATTTTGCATTTGCTTTAACAACGTGAAAAAATTTAAAACATTGTGTTCAGGGGGGAAAAAAGTGGCACTGCCAGAGCTGCTGTTAGGGCAACGCTGCCGCTGGTGCAGATCCCGAAGAGTGGAGACAACGCTGCTCCAAAGGGTTCAACCACTCAGTCAGAATCCCAGTGGCTCCATACAGGCTTTAAACAGTTTGTTAAATGAGGCAGTGGTGTTTAATAAAATCCTGCAACTGCCATTTTGTGCCCAAGATAGTGGCACCTGTGCTATGCAGCGGGGGAGTCGAGGACCGGTGCAGGGCACCAGTAACTGGGCGAACACCCCATCCCCTCTCCCCTATTGAGAAGGAGAAGCAGAAGAGACAACCCTACAGGTGAGTGACCACAGCAGTTGACCAGTGAATGGCTCAGTGTCTTAGGGGCCCATACTAGCATCAGGCAATGTGGTTGGGGGACCTGTGTGGGCTGCTTGAGATTGGATCATGAGAACCAGGTATTGGAGCCAGGATTCATGGTGGTACTAGGGCAAGAAGGACTCCCAAAGGGCCTTTGGGTGCTGAAGGCTTCTGATCATCCTGGAGGTTTGGATCTGGAGCTTGAGTTGGCTGATTAAATCAAACAGGAGTCTGCAGTTGCAGAGGCTGCGGCAATTCTGGAGGCGAATCCACAGACACTGTCTCTGAAAGGACCCTCTTGCATCTCTTTATTGTTAGGGGTGCCGTGCTCATGGTGACACTTGGTTTGCCTCATGGCAGACGCTATAGTTTTAATTTGCATGACAAGAAAAGGACCGTTGAAGTTGTAAAAAGTTCTAGGACTTAGTGAAGTAGAATAAATTGAAAACACTTTCTTTCCATCAGGAGAAGGATCAGAAAGGAACGAGGCTTGCATATGTTGCACCTACAATTCCATCCAGAAGATTAGCTAGCGCATCAGATATCGATGATCGAGAAATCAGGTAATATCCACTATTATCCATTTACTGACCTCCCTCCCTGCCACCCCATCTCCCTCACCCCAACTCCCTACCCTTGTGCATACTCAATTGAGATGATTACTTCACAGAGATTCTGCAAGTAACTTTGTGCGCAGTGGTTCATACTCAAGGCGGCGTTGGGAAGAAGACCCGAAGAGGAAGGAAATGAACCACGTTCCCACCTCAGAAGGGCCTACATCACAAAACGCTGCTGTCACCAATGTAGTGCCTAGTTATCAAAGAAGGTAATAATTGGACACTCTCAAGACGTTTGGCGCTTTGGTTCTGGAAACAAGTTTGATAGTGGGTGCAAACGAATGGCTCCCCTTCAGTTCATTGCCTTAAAAGTCTTAAGTAGGTGAAGCATCACAACGTATTGGATGGCAAAGGAGTTAAGGGTTATGGGGATAAGGCTGGAAAGGGGTACTGATGGTAGTGATCAGCCATGATCTGTAAAATGGCGGTGCTGGCTCGACGGGCCGAAGGGCCTACTTCAGCTCCTATTGTCTATTGTCTATTGACCTCATTAGTGCTGTCAGTTCAAATGTGTCTGGTCTACAACAAAGGAATGTAGCTGTACCACTTAAACTCAGGAGGAGAAAAAGTTCACCCTTCCTAGAAGTAATGAGGAGGAAATCGTCATTTAGCACAGAATGCCATCTTGTTTCAATCTTGCAGCCAGCCAAATGTTTCAGAGTTGGTCGCCTGAAAATGAGTTAAAGTTAATCTCATAAACAGATCAAATACTGTATGTACTGCTATGCTGGAAATATGATGACTGAGACGTGATTTTAGAGCATTAAGGATACAATTGGGGAGGGTGGGTGGGATGGGAATAAACCTTTCATAGTACCTCAAGTTAAATAGTGAGAACGGTGTGTGTTTTGAGATACCCTGTCGTATCCATCAGAAATTCACCGACCAGGAATAATTTTGTTAGTAAGTGATTTAATTTGTGGAATAGACTTCCTGGCATTGAAATATAATAACCCTATAACACAAAAAAGTAGTGTAATGTTGATGTGGAAGTTTAAAAAATATTTTTAGATGGATGAACGAAGGTGAACTGAATATCTGCGCATCTGTTTACTGCCATGTGACATTTAAAATGTATGCAGTTGTAAAATGGACAGACTTTTTTGGGTCTTGAAGGGATTTGTGACAAAAAGTTTCTAATGGGCATAGATGTATGAATTAACTCAATTTTTTTCCATTGCAGAGCTTGAGTTCTGCATAGGAATCTGAACATTTGTAAAAATGGAGAAAGTTTGTGGTAAACACGACTCAGTCGACATATTGCCAAACTTTTCTCTTGTTTTACAGATTTAATTACCTGCTGAGTCATTTAAAAGCTATCCATTTGGTCTTCCCCGCCCCCAAGAAATCCATTATCTTTTTTCTAAAAACAGATTTTGTGAGTGACAATGTATAATGCACTCTGTTTTACCATACAGGTGATTTTGGAGTTTCTTAGATGAAAATAGAATATTTTTATACTTTGAAATAATCTCTTGAAAGGTTGTCTATTTTATATATATATACACACACACACACACACACACACACACACACACACACACTAAAAAAAAAAGAATTTGTGCAAAATCTACCATTTGTTTAATGCAGTACTTTGTGACCTGTTGTATCCTGGCCTCAATCTAATTGGATGTTTTCTACTTCTGTCAGATAACTGCATGCGTTTGCTCAAATATTCTGTGAACAAGTATAAAAATGGAGAGAAAAGGCACATTTGCTAATATTATTTGCACACCCTTGCACATGCATATATTTGTAACATTCTTATGACTTCTGAGAAGTTTGAGTCAAAATCTATAAAAAGTGATACTGGATTAAAAAACTTTTTCATTGAGTGAATGCCTTTTGCTTTGTTTCTATGGCATTTAAAGGCAAGTTCTGCAATATGATTCACTCAAAAGTAAGCTTCATGAATTTGCTGCTGTTAATCAAATTGCCAAAAAATTCACAGTCTGCATTTATTAACTGAAAATTTTCACTGAAAGGATTTGATGCAATGATTGCCCTTTTAAAAGTCAGTTTTTGTTGAGAGTAGAGAGCATAGGAGCAGAAATGAGCTAATCAGCTCATCAAATCTGCTCCACCATTTAATCATGAGCTGATCCATTTTTTTCAATCAGCCCCACTGCCCGGCCTTCTCTCCATAACCTTTGATGCCCTGACTAATCAAAAACCTATCAATCTTTGTCTGAAATACAAAGATGATGCCCTCCACAACTGCCTGTGGCAACAAATTCCACAGATGTACTGGCTAATGAAATTCCTATGAATTTCTGTTCTAAGTAGATGCCCTTCAATCCTGAAGTTCTGGGAAACAATCTTTCCGCATCTGCTCTGTCCATGCTTTTCAACATTCTCTTAAATTCCAAAGAATACAGGCCAAGACCTATAAAATGCCCCTCATGATAACCCTTTCATTCCTGGAATCATCCTTGTGAACCTCCTCTGAACCCTCTCCAACATCAGCCCGTCCTTTCTTAGATGAGGAGCCAAAAACTGTTCACTATGCTCCAACTTGCATGCAGTTGTCAAACAATAGATGTTCTCCATTGTAGATTTTATTTCTGAACCCAGTCGCATTGAGTCTTACGGTCAACTTAACGTTGTTTCATTGTTTAACATAGTGCTTGCACATTTAAGACATTTTACTTTACATTTATGCATGGTAGCATGTGTCTGTAGCTTTTGTTTTGAAGAGGAATATTTTCTAATTTTTATTTTCTAATTATTTTGATGTGCTTTCTCGCTTGGTATGCATGCAGTAATTCGTATCTGCTAGCAATAGGCAGAAGTAGCAGTGCCAGACATCTCCCAACCAACTCTTCCTCAAGCACCAGCTTGGATCCTACTAATTCTAAGTCTAGGCAACCAACTTCAAGTCAGTACTCATCCTACAGCATCTTCAGAAGGTATAACATTGTGTTTGAAAAGGCAATCACCTTAATTTGGCAAAAATGCTTCAAGCTCAAACTTCAATGTGAATGCATGTGTATGTACGTGTACAGAGGTTTTCACTGGTAGTTCTCATGTATTTTAATGTAAGTACAGAGTTTAACTACAAGAAGCAAGATCTTTGGTAACTTTATCTGTTTAAAAAAAAAAGCCTCAAATTTGTGAGAGATGCAGAGGATTTGCGGCAAGGTTAGCGCAATGCTGTTACAGCACTGGTGACGTGGGTTTGCATCTGCCCCTGATTGTAACGAGTTCTCCCCATGTCCACGTAGGTTTCCTCTGAGGGCTTCACTTTCTTCTTACCCATCAAAATGTAGGTTAAATGGGTGTGATTGGGCAGCATGGATTAGTGGGCCGGAAGGGCCTTTTACGGTGTTGTATGCTAAATTTAAATGAAAGCAGGTGCTAAAAATCATATGCAAACAGTAAAATAAATCTAGTTCATGTTTGGGTATGAATCGACCAATTTTGCTGAAGATGGCTGTACTGGTAACAGTACTTTTGCATCCCAGAATATCTCGTATTTCCAGTATTTTTGATCCTTTTTTATTTTTTAAAAACATCTTGGGTAATTGTGGAGCATGGGAAAAGGGGAATTTGTTGTTGATCTTTTTGTTCAGATATCTGCAAAGACTCAGGAAGCTGTTAACCTGCCAGTAGTTTGTTTGAATCACAATGTTTCTCCTTTTCAATTCACAAAAGATAATTACAGGTCAGATTGTGAATGATTGGATTCCTTCATTTTAAAGCTTGTAACAGCTTCCCGTTTGCAATGATGAATCGTTGTCATCTATTCCTCATCAAAACAGCAAGGATAAATGCTTGAAATACATAGTGGAGTTGGTGGGGTGGGGGGAGAAGAAACTAACACATCCATAATTTGGTTGCATTTTGTTTGGAGATTTCATGAGTGAAGTGTTCCGATTTGCACTGTGCGCAATGTATTTATCCTTGGTTCCATGGTGAAGAGAAATCCCTTTTGGAATTGAGGGAATTTGTGGAATTGCAAGTTGGGAAAAATCATTTTGGGAGTTGGGATTTTCTTTTTTTTCTTTTTGAAAGGTGCCAGATTTCCCATCTATTTGTATTCATGATGGACCATTGGCAGGCTGTATAGGGATGGAGAACCCACACCCACTTCCCCATCAGAAGAATCTCTGATCTTGGAATATGCCCTTGAAAATCTGTCTTAGTGCCATTTCCTTGACCTGAACTTGGTTGTTCAGCCCTTGTACCACACAACCATGGAAACTGAGGATCAAATGAGTATTGTATTTGTTTAAAATACAAACTATGCTGGAGATCAAATGGACCTAAGTGGTGAAGGTTGTCAATCTTCTGAGAATCTTAAATTATTGGGCTTCGTTTCAGCTCAACTGATGTGTTGATAATTTATCAAAGGTTCAATGAATACTAACTAGGTAAATCTTCAGCAAATTATCACAGCTGGAATATCTCATTCCATCTTTGGAAATGAAAACATTTGTTTTCAAGTATCTTACGAGACCAAAACAGTACAAAATACTCAAGGTGTGGCCTTACCAAAGCCCACTACAGCTGCAGTCAGGCCTCCCTATTTCTATATTCAGAACCTTTCACAGCAAAGACCAACCAACCATTTGCTTTCTTCCTCAGTAACTGCTGGACGTGAACCCTAGGACTCGTGATAATAAATTTGTTTATTTTGTTGTTGATGTGTTTTATTGTCATTGTGCTGGTTGATCAGCCAAAGAAACACAATCAGCATCAACTGGAAATTAAAATAGTTACATACATTACGATAAAATCATATAATAATCCTTATGTAATAAAAACCACACTATTGTTAAAAACGGTTGATTATAAAATCCAAGTGCAGCGCCAAGAATTGGTGTTGAACATTGTCATGACTTCATTAAAAAAAGCTCTTTTTAAGCCTAGTGGTGCGCGAGTGAAGGATCCTATATCATCTGTCCAATGGTAGGTCATGGTAGTGTTTCCGTCTTTGATCATATTTCTCACCCTTCCAACCATCGTTCCCTATAGCTAGATTCAATGAGAAGCAATTGCATTCCAACAATTCATTGGGCAGTTTTCACTACCTGCTGATCTTGTACAGTACAGTCCCTGTCCCACACCAAAATACTGTATGTTAGCACACTCTCAGTGGTGCATCTATAGAAATCCAACACTGTTCTTGGGCAGAGGTGAATCTTCCTCATGCATCTCAGAAAATAAAGACATTGTTGTGCCTTTTTGGTCAAAATTGATGAATTCAAGGACCAAGTGGAATCAGCAGAGATGTTGGATCCCCAGGAATTTAAAGCTCTGTAAATGCTCCACCACCACTCCATTCATGTAAATAGGGATGTAATTGTGGCTTCCTGCCTGTCTAAAATCTGCAATGAAATTTTGTGGATTGTTTGTGCAAACTGTTCGTGCTCCAAAACAATTAGGCTAAAAGCTTTTCCATTTGAAACTGACCAAAGAGTAATAAAATGTTCTGAGAAATCAACAAAAACAAGATTGGGCAAGGTTTCTTGTAAAAGTTTAATAGGCCAGGTTCTTGATAGCATTTGATTTAAATCTGTGCAGGATTATTTTTGTTCTTGTTGAACATTTGGAATCCATTAAATATAAAAATAAATGCCGCTGTGTATAAGTAGGTACATAAACTTGGACTTGAATGTCACCGCATACTAATATATGATCAGGACCTCCCACAATGTTACTGAGTTGAGGTGGAATGTTCTAGATTTAATGTGTGTATGTCTGTTGCCTGTTAATTTACAAATGTTTGAATTCCTGTGCTTCACTTCCAAGAAAATTGACACCTAAGCCATATAAATTCTATGCAGAATAATATCTTGTAATAAAGTTTTTTTAAATATTTTTCGAGTAAACTGCCACTAAGTTTCTCACTTGTATAGAAGTAATTGATTTAAGTTGAAATGATAAAGTCTAAAACATTGAATTTGGGAAACATTCACTAAGTTCCTTTGTTAGATAAAACCAAATACTGTGAAGAAATTTGTCCTAAATTACCTTGTAAACAAAATTGCTGTTTACAACTTGGATTTTAATGCAGGACCACTGACCAGATTTTCTCCCTGTTTTTTTTTGTTTTGCCATTAGTAGTTCTTTTGGTAGAAGAAAAGAAGATCAAATCAGTAATGTTCCAAGTGCCATTTCAACCAACACAATAGCAACTGTTACCTCATCAAACAGCCTGCAACCTGTATCCAGGATAGCTGCATCTACTTCATCTGGGAGGTAATCTGAATGGATGGCAGAATTTTGTCTTTCAAAGCTTGTAACATGCTTTGTCTTTGTTCTGTGTTTCTTTGTATGTATTAAGGACTTTCAATTTACATTTGCAAGAATTGTTTGCAAAAATAATTGAAATTTCATAAAATGCAGTTTTTCCAACCTGCTGCATATCTGGAGAGTTACCTCAAAACTACTTGCTCCTTTCCACATCTGTTTACTCATTATATTTCTTTCAATCTACCTTTTATTAACTCCAAAAATAAAGTCTCAGTTTTCAATCATTTTCAAGGGTAAACAAATCTTGACTTCAGCAGTTATGGTTTTAGTTTTCCAGATTTTCTCCCCAAAACTGTCCTTTTAAAATCTGGAGATGCAGCACAGAATTATGCAACTTTCCAAAGATTAGAATAGATCCATCAGGAAAGGAAAAGCGTGAAGACTGCCATGTTGAGAATAATTTAATGTCTCTGAGAGGCCGTAATTTATATTTCAAAAAAATTCATGATTTGCGTTGCATTTCAATCCATTACCGTACCACATTCCAAATTCACTCTTGCAAATACAGTTGAGAAAATCCTTCAATTAAATGCTGGCAATAAATGCAACAGGTTCAATGATGTACAAAAAGAAATTGTTCGGTCTGTACCATGAATGCGGACATCAGTTAGTTCCACCAACATAGAATTTAATGCATTTCCAACACTGATTGATATTTCTCTTTAGTTTTAGTAAATTTCCTTTCAAATCTTTTTCTTTTCCTGCAGAAAATAGTAAATGTAGGATGATCCAAAATTTAAATTTTTGCCTTAAAATCAGGGCTGTCCTAAACAAAGGGCCTAAAATTCTTCTCTTGCCAGCAAAGTCTGAACACTACCACTATCTTCCTTCCAGCTCTGATGCAGTCTCACGCACGTCCCGCTAGTTATTTGCAAAGTCTCAGCGCTCTTCTGCAGGATCCATCCATCCAGTTTGAATGCTGTCGGCTCCATGTAGGCTTTAAACAGCCTGTTACAGGAGCCTACAGTCGTTTATTTTAAAATATCCAAATAAAATTTAAATCTTTAGATTATTTTGTTATTGAATTATTCTGATTTCCTTTTAATAGCATCCACTGGTCAGCGGTAAGTGCCAGATTTTGGTTGGGTTGGGGGGGGGGGGTGTCCCTTATTCAAAACCAATATTTCAGATGGAAATTCCAGGCCGTCCTATAATGTTGTCCTATACAATGGCATATACTCTATCTAATATACAATGAATTGGATTTACTCCAGTAAATTAAGAACCTTATTAGCTGGTTTTTAAACCCCCCTCTCAGGTGAAAAAGGGGAATAATAATAATTCACGCAAAAATCATTAAATATCATTGTGGAAATTAAAACCAATCCTTAAACCCCCCACAAAGTTTAATTTCCAATGTTTTTGTTGATTTGATTTTCATGTTTGTTGAGCTTGGCTTATTTTCTTGTTTGTCTTGCTGCTTGATGGGCTGTAGTACCTCAAATCGCTTCTCGTCGGGGGACAATACTGAGAAAGACAAAGAAAATGTTCCTTCAGCGATAGCGACAACCGGCACTGTCTCCTCAACAACGGAGGTCAGAGAGAGACGCAGGTGTGTAGTCTTCCAGCTTACATTGATAGAGCTGTGGGGAGCTTGCTGGAAAATCAAGTGCATTTTGTTTCATGCGGAGCCCATGAAAACTTTGCTGAACATTCTGAAGATTTTACTCCCATTTCTTTACTGAGCCCCCCTCCTGTACACTATTGATTTACACTATTGATTATTGAGCCCCCTCCTGTACACTATTGATTTACACTATTGATTACTGAGCCCCCTCTTGTACACTATTGATTTACACTATTGATTTACACTATTGATTTACACTATTGATTACTGAGCCCCCTCTTGTACACTATTGTTTTACACTTGATGACTGAGCCCCCTTCCTGTACACTATTGATTTACATTATTGATTACTGAGCCCCCTCCTGTACACTATTGATTTACACTATTGATTACTGAGCCCCTTCCTCTACACTATTGATTTACACTATTGATTACTGAGCCCGTTCCTCTACACTATTGATTACTGAGCCCCTCCTGTATACTATTGATTTACACTATTGATTACTGAGCCCCCTCCTGTACACTATTGATGACTGAGCCACCTCCTGTACACTATTGATTTACACTATTGATGACTGAGCCCCCTCCTGTACACTATTGATTTACACTATTGATTAACAGTAACAGCCATTTAAACATTGCAGGTGATTAGTTTAGCCTTATCATTGTCTTTTAAAAGAGGAAAAATAATTTCTAGATAGAATACAAGCTCGAGAGCAAATGGCTTACATCTGAAAATATCTAAATTAGAATTAGTTTTGTCTGATAAGCATAATTGCCAATGTAATTGTTATTGGTCAAGAAAATGTGAAGGCTAAAGGAAGATATTAGGTTGCTTTGGCAGACAATGAAGGAAAATCCTAAGGGTTTCTACAAGTATATTAAGAGCAAAAGGCTAGTAAGGGACAAAATTGAAGATCAGATTAGTCAGCTTTAGATGGAACCAAAATTGATGGGGAACATATTAAATGTTTTTCATCTTTATTCACTTAGCAAACATGTACAGAGTTGTGATTAATAAGGAAAACAAGCAATGAGGTCATGGAATCTGCACAGATTGAAGAGGAGGAAGTGCTTGCTGTCTTAAAGCAAATAAGGGTGGATAAATCCCTAGGATCTGACAAAATATTCCCTCAGACCTTGAGGGAGACTAGTGTAGAAATTGCAGGGGCTCTGGTAGAAATATTTAACATGTTCTTAGCCACCAGTGAGGTTCTGGAGGATTGGAGAGTAGCTCTATGTTGCTTTTTTTAAAAGACTCCAAAAGTAACCCTGGAAATTATAGGCCGGTGAGCCTGACATCAGTGGTAGGTAAATTTTTGGAAGGTGTTCTAAGAGATCGGATATACAATTATTTGTATAGCCGGGAACTGGTTAGGGATAATCAATGTGGCTTTGTGTGTGGTAGATCATGTTTGACCCATCTAATAGAGTGGAGGAGGTTACCAGGAAAGTTGAAGAAAGAAAGACTGTAGATGTTGTCCACATGGACTTTAGTAAAGCCTTTGACAAGGTCCCACATGGGAAGTTAGTCAGGAAGGTTCATATGCTAGGTACTCGTGGAGAAGTAGTAAACTGGATTCTACAATGGCTGGATGGCAGATGATTGCTTTTCAGACTGGAGGCCTGTGACTAGTGGTGTATCTCAGGGATTGGTGCTATGTCCTTTGTTGTTGATCATCTATATCCATGATTTGAATTATAGTATGGTGAATTAGATCAGCAAGTTTGCAGATGACACTAAGATTGGAGACGCTGTGGACAGCGAAGAAGGTTTTCAAAGTTTGCAGAGGGATCTGGAGCAGTTGGAAAAACGGGCTGAAAAATGGCAGATGGAGTTTAACGCAGACAAGTGTGAGGTATTGCATTTTGGAAGGGCAAACCAAGAAAGGACACACAGTAAATGGTAGGCACTGAGGAGTGTGGTAGATCAGAGGGATCTGGGAATCGGATGCACAATTCCCTGAAAGTGGTGTCACAGGTGGATTGGGTTATAAAGAGAGCTTTTGGAACATTGGCCTTCATAAATCAAATATTGAGTACAGGAGTTGGAATGTTATAGTAAAGTTGTATAAAAAAATAGGTGAGGCCACATTTTGAATATTCTGTGCAGTTTTAGTCACCAAACGACAGGAAATATCTCAATAAGATGAAAGGAGTGCAGAGAAGGAATGATGCCTGCAGTTCAGGAACTGAGTTATAGGGAAAGGTTAGGACTTTATTCCCTGGAGCAGAGAATCATGAGGGGAGATTTGATAGAGGTATTTAAAATTATGAGGGGAATGGACAGAGTAAATGTAGGTCGGCTTTTTTCACTGAGGGTGGGTGAGATACAAACCAGAGGATGTGGATTAAGGGTGAATGGAGAAAAGTTTAGGTGGAACTTGAGGGGGAACTTCTTCCCACAGAGAGAGTGGTGGGAGTGTGGGATGAGCTACCAGCTGAGGTGGTGAATGCGGCCTCCAGTTTAACATTTAAGGATTTGGACAGATGAATGGATGAGTGAGGTATGGAGGGCAATGGAGTGGGTGCAGGTCAGTGGGACTGGGGAAAAAAATGGTTTGGCACAGACTAGAAGGGCCGAAGAGGCCTGTTCCTGCAATGTTCTATTGTTCTAAGTAGAATAGTATAATCATTGAATCATCAATATGCAGCCTGGACTGTTTTTAAAATTATAACATTCAGACAATGAACCACATTGTATCTTGTGATACTTCAGCTGGTGGAATATCTTTCAAAAGTAGCAGGACCAGTGATAAAGTAAAAGCAAAAAAAATTCCTGGAACTCAACAGGTCATTAGAGCCAAAGATACATTACCAATATTTTGGGCCTGAGCTCTTCCTCCTTCAAGATACAAACGCTGCAAGACCTGAGGCCCTCCAGTAATTTTGTGTTTTTACTGCAATCGCAGCGTTGACAGACTTTTGATTTTCACTCAAATGTAATCAGAAAATAGGTACACTCAGGATTTGTCAAGATTAATTCTGGGCTTGATTCTCATGGCATCATGTCGAACAAGGGATCATGAGGTTCTGCTTAGACTTGAGCCCTCCATTACAGCCATGTTCCAAACATGAGCAAAAGAGTTGAACTCCATATTTAAAAAATAATTTTGAGTTACAGCACAGTAACAGGCCCAACCGGTTGATGAGCCTGCGACACCTAAATGTACCTTGTGAACAATTCACCCACTATCCCCATTAGTTTTTGGAATATGGGCAGGAACTGGAGCACCCAGAGAAAACCCACTCGGACAGGAGGGACGTACAAGCTCCTTACAGACAGCTATTGTGGGTGTAAGAGAATCAGCAATAGTCAGATGATTTGAAAAGGCTGAAATCAGAGTGATTTGCAATTTAAATCAGTGGAAAACAGAATATCCACTGCATAGAGTCATGCCTTACTTCAATGAAGAGCAACCAACCTGGTTTGATGATTTTTATTGCTGCAGGCGCTGGTCTCCAAGATCTGACCTACTAATTTGCCAATATTCTTTCCTCCTTTCAACATCAGAAGTGGGCTCCTGTTTACAAAGGGTTTGTGCTTCTTGCCCTGCATGCAACAAGACCGGGACAGGATTCAGTCATGTGCTGATGTGTTGTGCAGACTTTACTTATCCCTTAAGTCCCATACAATGTACCTCACTGGTGGGAGAGTCAAACTCCATCCATTCCCAAGACCCTAACACACAGAAATGGAAATGGGCTATTCAGCCCATTTAGTCATGAGCTGATCCATTTTCCCACTCAGCCCCACTCCCTGGCCTTCTCCCCATAACCTTTGATGCCCTGGCTAATCAAGAACCAATCAATCTCTGCCTTAAATGCATCTCATGACCTGGCCTCCACAACCAGCTGCGGCAACAAATTGCACAGGTTCTCCACCCTCTGGCTGAAGAAATTCCTCCGCATCTGTTCTAAGCGGACACCCTTCAATCTTGAAGTTGTGCCCTCTTGTCCTAGACTGTCCCACCACAGGAAACAACCTTTCTACATCTACTTTGTCCATGCCTTTCAACATTTAAAATGTTTCAATGAGATGTTCCCCACACCCCACCCCCCCCCCCCAAAAAAAACCTCTGACATTCAAGTGGCTTGTCATCACAGATCCCCGCACAACAGTGTGTTGTGATACTGGCATGGATCAAGAACTCCTCTGGGCCAGCCCTAAAGATGTTGTTGCTTTATTATCAGGCTGTACATTCATCTGAGTAAATTGCTTCCTAATCCCACAGTGCTGTCCTGATCACAGACAAGTTGGGAGCATACTAAACCACTCATTGAGAGGCTTGGCATAGTGTGGATAGACTGGAGAATTTGTGGTTGTTTTTGCTGGAGCTTGGTTGAGATGGGATCTGATTCATTCAAATTTTTTGTTTATTTATCATCACATTCTAAAAATAAAATTGGTCCTTTAAAGATATTTAAAACAGAGTCCAGACACATTTTGAAGAGAAATTTCCTCTTTGAAAGAACCACATGATTGTGCCATGAGTGAAACATTTCATGCAGGCAATGTTTAGGTTGTGGAGTGCGTTGTCGGGAATGCAGTGAAGACAGATTCAGTGACAGAGTTAGTAAAACACAGAAATACTGAAGGAACTCAGGTCTCACAATGTCCATAGGGGGCAAAGATATATTACCATCAATTCAGGCCCGAGACCTTCAAGCTATGAATAAAAAGCAGGCAGGTGCCTGAATTAAAAGGCTGGGGAGAAGGGAAGAAAAGGCATTGAGAGGAGCACAGACCAACAGGCAAAAGGTGTTAATTGGATATGGTTGGAAGGAAAGGTGAGAATGGACTGAGTTGTTTGAAGCAAAGCTGAGGGAATGGGAACAGAGGGAAAAGGGAAGGAAATTGAGCACGAGGAAAGGAAATACAGGGAAATATGGGGGTGGGGACAAATGGAAATTGGAGAAGTCGATTTATTGTTATTCATTTGGAGGGTTCACTACTTTGTGATCGTGTTCAAGAGTGAACTGGATCTATTTCCTCAGTGGTTGAGTAGTGGTAGTGAGTGGGAAGAATCGCAGGTAGGTGAGGGTGGGGCATGATGTTCCTGAATGAGGTGCAATAGGTTGGATGGATCTGTGCTTCAGCCTTCTGTGATACTACTTTGTGAACTAGAAAAGATGCTTCATCAGCAACTTCCAAAGCCATGACATTTCCAGAAAGCAGAGGAATACAGCTGCAAGGAAGCTCCGTCATCTACAGGTTCCCCTTAAACTCGTTTGTACAAAATCATCAAACCTCCTTGCATTTGAGGCCACTGTCCTGGAACATTCCAACCTTGATTGATGAGCAATAAATTTTCTCCAGCCTGTGGAACCCGAAAAGGGGATGTGCCGTTGCAAAACGCACATTATTCTAATTGTCAGAAGTTGTCCAGTGTTTCTCCATGCGTGTTAATAGTGACTTTTCAGTTCCCAGGGAATAATTCCTATATTTGGATATTATTTTTGGTACAAAGGATTAGGGGAGAGAGTTGGATGCGAATTTTTAAGGGTAATTATCCATATCTGAGGGCTGTATAGGGAAGGTTTTTTTTCATTTTGTGCTTTTAATTCAGTGATGAAACACTAACAGGCCTTTCCAGCCCACCTATCCAATTATACCCACGGGGTAAATCATCTACCATCCCTGTGAGTCCTTGGAATGTCAAAAAAAAAACTGAACTTTTTTGATGAGTACATGTAAAACGATCAAATTGCTGACTGCATAATTGTGTGAAACTTTTTAAAAAAATACAGGGAGGTGTGTATTGGTGAGCAGAGTTTTCAGTGAAATGACAAAGTAAGATGTACACGGGGAAAATAGAAATCTATCTTAACCAGTAATGGTGTACACCAGAGAGAGGCACAACTGCCAATACCTTGACATGTAATGAGAGTAGTCATTACATTACATTACAATGAGATGGTCGTCAGGTTGCAGACCATGACAAAGTGAGCTTCAACTTTTCACCTATCTTGGAAGGTGCTGTGCTCGGTGAAAATGGACATTTAAGATATCCATAGAATTGTTTTCTAAATGCTGATTATTGTATGAAGAAAGGAGAAATGGGTTGATCAAGTGCTACGCGCTATCCCTTGTTGCAAGATATTTTTCGTCTCTTCAGAAATGGGAAGGTTTCTTTTACTAGTTTTATCTGAGTAATGTACCTCACTCTACCCTTTCTTGTGTGTTCCCCTTTGATCCCTCCTTTTTTTTGTGCATTCTCTCTATTCCTTCATTTTCAAATGCTGTCCTATTAAATTAAATTGTGACTCTGATGTGAACTTTCAACAAAACCAAATTTCTCCCATCAGACTTGTGATTCCTATCAAGATTCGGTGAGCTGAAATTTGCATGCTTTTGTGACTGTGAACACTGTCTTGTACCTTTGCTGAACTGGGTTTTGTTAGAATGTAACTGGAAATTAATATGTTGAATTAATCCTGTAATTATGAAGGAAAGCAACGAGTATGACAAAGGCTTTCAGTTCATTAACCATTTTTTTGGTCATGGCTAACTTTTAAAGTACAATTTAAGTAATGAAAAGTTTTTAAAAAATTGCAAGATCAAAATGAGAAGCTCCTCCAACATGATCATCTGTGTCGATGTAAAATTATTGAATTGGGCATTTAGACATTGAAATCACTTCAAACTGCATGTTTTGTTTTCACGTTAAATGCCTCCAAATTGCAGATGGGTTTTCAAAGACCCAGTATAATATTGCATGAAGATGTTGTAGTAGAAAAAAGAAATGACAACACCTATGTCTTAAATAAGCATCGTTCTCACTGGATCTGCAGTGTAGTCTGCTGCTGTGACCACATGTGGCATAAAGAAGCAGGTTTGACTTCCTGAAGTGCCAAAACACTTCACTGCAGCACTGTTTGGAGAAACCCACAAAATGATGGAGGAACTCAGCAGATCTGGCAGCATCCACAGAAGGCAAAGATAGCTGATGTTTTG
Organism: Narcine bancroftii; assembly: GCF_036971445.1. Lineage (NCBI taxonomy): Eukaryota > Metazoa > Chordata > Chondrichthyes > Torpediniformes > Narcinidae > Narcine > Narcine bancroftii. The sequence continues at coordinate 103,673,932 of NC_091479.1, read as the reverse complement.
GGCTGAAACCCTTCATCAGGATCAGGCCCAAACCCTCAGCTATAAATTGCTTTTTGTGAATGCTTCTTCAGGCACTTCATATTCCAGCATCTGTTGTTTTGAATCAGTTGGATGCTATTTACTGTTCTTGGTTCAAAAAGATGTGCAAGTTATTCAGGATTAATGTTCAGTCTGTGTTTTGGTGAGGATAAAGTAGACTTTTGATGCAAGGGGAACTTTTGCTGCATCTCACTGTCACTGCAAGCTGCAGTTGTGAATATCAAGTTTGTTGTCATCTGATTGTCCAAGTACCACCTGACGAAACTGCGTTCTCCAGTCCTCGGTACAAAACACGCAGCCACACAACCAGGCATAAGACGTACACAGACAAACAATATACATGCAAGTATGCATCTATCCAAATAAATAAATAACTATTGTTTTGTGAATATGAAACAATTCACAATTCACGCTACTTTTCTAGTCCTGGGGATTGACCTCTGATCCATTTCTCTGTAGGAACCGAGCCACACTGTGAGGCAACCAGCCAGGGCACTTTGGATAGATCTCCAGTAGAAGGTTGACATCATGGTGGTTGGTGGCCTTGCTCGCTTCAGTCTTCCCAGGAAGTGCGGTCACGGTTGCGCCTTCCTGACAAGGGAGGAGATGTTGAGTGTCCACGATAGGTCACTAGTTCAGTGAACTCCAAGGAACTTGGTCCTCTCTATTACAGAGTTCTTGTTGTGTTGTGGAGGGTTTTGTTCCCGGTCCTCCTGAAGTCCACGATCATCTCTTTCATCTTGTCTATGTTGAGATTCGAGTTGTTGCCTGCTGCACCATTTCACGAGATTTTCCCCCTCTTCTCTGTAGTGTGACTTATCATTGTTGTGTCATCTGCAAACTGTTAGAGATGGACCTGGCGACGTAGTCATGGGGCAGTAGTAGTAGCTCACAGCCCTGAGGTGCGCCAGTGCTCAGCGTGACGAGGCTGAACCAGTATCTGACAAGGACGTAATGTAGAGGAAGTGGGCACTGGATGTCCAGGTTTCTTTCAAATTAAAATTATTTACAAAAAAAAATACAGGATTATGAGTTTTAACATAAGCATGAAAGCAGAATTGCTAAATGACCATTGAGTCGTCAAGATTTCTAGCACAGAACAAGTCCTTCAGCCCAAGTTGGCATTCTGGGCTATTCCCATTTGCCTCTCTTTGGTCCATATAGTTCACAGGCCTTTCTGGCTCATGAGGCCTTACTGCCCAAATACCCCAATTCACCTAAAACCCCCGTACATTTTAAAGTGTAGGAGAAACCATGTAGACTCTGGGAGAACATGCAAACTCGTTGCCAACAGCACTGGATTCCAACCTGGGTTGCTCACTGCTACACGGACCGTGCCACCCCTTTCCATATATCAGTCAAAATGTCTCTTGAACTTAAAAATATTGAATCATTACAAAAGCCAAGGTGTTTAATTTGGATTAGTGCTTCACCCTCCCATCTTCAGTGATTGTGTTCTCTTAGGTTGTCCAAATGCTTTATCATGGAGTTGTACCTTGCCATTTGCATTAATGCCATTTATTCTAGCATTCCTTTCAAGTCCCTTCAGTTTCCACCACCCACCTTCTTTCTCGGTTCAACTGACTGTAGCAAATTAGACTACCAACCCACGTCTCTGGGAACTTGTGCAGAAGTCTGAAAGATGTGTATGTGCATAAAATTCTGACACAATGATATCTAGTGAATGTATTCCAATGCAAAATTGGAAAGCAATGGTTTCGGTAGTGGGGGGGGGGGGGTGGTAAATGGGATCTATCGTGCAGTATCGTTGATGTTTGGAGTTCAGTGCCAGAAGGGGTGGCAGAAGTCGGAACAGTCAGGATCAGGATTTAATGTGGTAAAATTCAGTGTTTGCAGCAGCGTCCTAGAGCCAGGGTAACATATAATTATCGGATGACTATTATATCTAAAAAAACCCTAATCGTGCACGAAAAGTATGGCTGTGTCTTTGGTTCATTGAATATTCGAGAATCTGATGGCAGTGGTGAAGAAGTTGTCCTTGTGCCTTGTCATGAGCAAGACAAATGAAATTAATCTAGGCAAGTGGGATGAGTATAAAATGGGCATATCTGCTGAAGGGCCGATTTCTATGCTGTACAATTCTCAGTGAATTTTGGAAGCCAATGAATGAACTGAAAATTTCTCATGTGATTCCATTTCCTGCTGTTATTTGTAATAAATAAAATAATAACTGATCAATGTCTTAAGAATGATAAACATTTAATTCGGATCCAGGGGACTCATTGTCAGTTTGATTTTACACCAGTGTATTGACCTAATCCTACTCTGAAGAACTTTCTATTACACTATTGTTTCAAACTGCTCGCCTTGAAGTTTTTTGTCGGCTTATGAACAGCAACATCCTTGGGGAGACCGTTTTGCACAGCTTGCAATTTGCAGTTAGAATACCCAACAATATTCCCTCTTCAAAATGAGTCAATTTAAATATAATAGTTTGACTTGTACAAAGTTTAAACTGGGAATTGCAGGAAATCTTGGGTTCAGATCATGGTTAAGTAACTGGACTAGCAGCCAGGGGTCTGGACCACTAATCTGGAGAAAACCGTTCAACTTCCACTGTGGCTGAATGAAATCTGAAAAAGTAAATCTCATCTAACTACAGGCAACCCCATGTTACAGCAGTAACAGGGATGTGCCATTACAGAATTCACAAATCACTACAAAAAAAAATCACATATTCAGTAAAAATGTGCTCCTTTTGAAATTTGTTAAATTATTTTTTGAATTGTTTCTTGATGCAGACACATACCAATGGTGCAGCTTTGAGGTATGGAAAAATCACAATATAGAGAATTTTGTGACGAAAGCTCTCCCCACTCCCCATAATGTATGTGGGTGATGTGGATGGGAAGTGGGATTGAGATGGGGATGGGGGGGTGGCGGTGGGGGGAGGCGTGTTGCCTGTACCAGATTGTTTAAAAAAAACCTACCTGGTTCATTGGTCCACTGGGGTGCCCACTCTTGAATTTCAGCTTCTTGATTGCTGTTCACTTGTAACTTCCTCCTTGTGTGAGGACAGTTTGGGGTACAAGATAAATGTTGAATTGTAAATCCATTTAATTCCACATACAGGGCAATATTTAAAAAAAAAGATGAGTTTGAGAGACATTGAGTGTAAATAAAATGATTTTTTGTTACTTTACTGTGCAGTTTTAACGAACTTAAATTAGTGTCCATAATACTTCCTGATGGTCATAATTTCATTAATGCTTGGGGGGGGGGTGTGGGGTTTGTGGAGTAAGTTTTTCAGGGATCTAACTAGCGTTTAACCAAAAAATAGCTGACCCACTCTGTACACAAAAAATTGCTACAGAAACTCAATGAGTCAGGTAGCATCCATGGTTAGAAATAATCTGTCAACGATTCGGGACAGGGCCTTAAATCAAACTGCCTTTATAAAGTCTCAATCTGAAATATTGACCGTCCATTTCTACACTTGGATGCTGTCTGACCCACTGAGTTTCTGCAGAAACTTTTTTCCCAATGTTGAAGAGGAGGTGGAGGCCATCTGGCCTGTGGAGCCTGCTCGATTCAATGAGATATGAGCATCTGCAGTCTTTGTTTTCCTCTGTTGACCTATTTGTGTGACTAAGCATAGCATCAGAGGAATTTGGCAAATATAATATTAAGAAGTGCTCAACACACAATTACCCTGTCATTTACATGGCAGAATGTCGATCGCCAGTGTGCAGGGTAGGTAGACGTTGCCTATTGTTTGAAGAATTGTGAATGCAGCCACAAACATCAAACAATTGACAGAAATCCATTCCACTTCTTGACTTGAAGGTGATTTAATCTCGGATACTGCCTTCAGGATCTTCTGTATCGTATCAAGATTGGTTTGATACATCTCCCTCCACAATTTCTCTTTGTTTGAAGTCATTTGAGAATTTCCTCCTGGGTCCCCTTTAACTTGAGTTTTATTCCTGCTTCTTCATGTCGTATTGCATGGAGTACTATCCTTGCATCAAGGTTAGTCATTCTCAACCAAATTTGGCTCTTATCCATTTTGTGCCATGGTTCAAATGAGGGTTCCAGCAGAGTTAATCTGGTTGGTACCCAACTAATTTACTATCTTACTCTATCCTCGTACTTCTAATTGTCAGTACCACGAACATTTTCTCCATCTTTATTCACTCATTTCTGAAAGCAACTATAAAATAAAAACTCTATTCCTTGCACACTTTTGATGTTCTGCCATTAGACATGCCAATTTCTTTACAATTGATGTAGTTTTGTCAAACAGTCACAAATCCAATGATGGAAACACAGCTGACTTGCTGGTTGTACGCTCCCACAAATGGAGTGTTCATGACTGGATATGGTTGGTTCAGATATTAGGGCCTTGGGACCCAAAGCAGAAGCAGGCTTGGTTTAACAAGAAGACTCCTCCAGTCTTCCAGCAGTTTCCCACGAGTGTCCTGGAATGGTGGTAATGCACTCGACCCCAGCATCTAAAGACTTGTTGATATTGAAGTTAAGTTCAAGCAATTTGAAATTTGTTCGCAAAGTTACTGCACATTTTTAAATGACAATATTGGCTTTGTAATGGGAGAATCTTAAGAGAACCAATTTTTAGTTTTATCAGTTATAATTCATTGTTGCATATTTATTTGCTATAATAGATTGATAAAAAGACCAGAATGTGGCCTGACTCCAAATTAGTTGTCTTGTGATTTTGTGCACTGTTCCCCTGATACTGCATGTTGATTAAATCCTGCACATGTCCTGTCTATTTGCACTTGATGCTCAGTGAATGATTTGAAACAAGCTAGCCACATGTGTCATCGAAAAGTCTTCCTTTGAAGACTTCTTACACAATAAATAACCTGGCCTAATAAGTTTGTTTGATTAAATGCAAATGTTATTCCTGACTTAGAAATTTCTCTGATAATTCTGTTTGCATGCAAAGCCAGAATGCTAATTGTCTTTCTCTGCAGCAACAAGACAAAGCTTACACTGGTGACCAATTTGTCAAGCACTTGCACTTGATCTGCAGTGGCCATCCTAAAACTAAGCTCCTGATTACATTCCATTTCCATTCCCTTCCCCATGCAACCTGTCTGTCCTGGGCCTTCTTCACTTGCAGGGTGAAGTGTATCACAAACTAGAAGAATAACCATTGGTATGAACGTTGAACTTTCCAACTTCAGGTAACCCTTAGCTCCTGTGCTCACCTCACCCTCTCTGCTGATTCACGTTTGGTTCTCAGCTGTCCCATACCCCCCCAATCACCCATGTTCATCTCCCTCCCTCCTGGTTCCAGCCACCTAACACCCACCAGATTGACTACCTGTCCCCTCACCAAGTTCCATCTGTCCATTACCCCTCTCTGTGATTCTCATTATCACCTTTTTTTTTTAAACAAAATTTTCCAGCTCTTTTTTTAATACCTGGCTCGATCTGTCCACCATGATCCACCTGCCACTCAATTGGCTCTGGTCTCACCCTCCCCTTTTGAACTTCACAACTGATTATCTTCCCTATCCACTCACAGTCCTGATGCAGGGTGCAGAACCTCAAGGTTGATGATTCATCTTCCCCCACCTGCTGCTTTATCTGCTGGCTGAGATCTTTCAGCGAGTTGGCTTTGCTCCATGTTCCAGGATCTGCAGCCTGTTGTTTTGTGTCTATTGTCTGAATCTTTCCGAATTGTTAAAATCAATGCTTCAAGTCCACACTCTTACAATGTACCAGTTTTTCATTGATCAAGTCTGTGACAGAATCCTCTTAACCTATTTCCTTAAAAGCAATAACAGAAGAAATTATTTTGGAAGATTTAGGATCTGGAAGCAAGTAAGATATATCTTCAGCAGACATCATTATTACAAGATAGTTCAGCAAATTTTTACCCTCTGTTCGGTGTACTTGAATCAAAGGATACTTGAACTTTCCTTGACGCATTAATGTTTGTTGCTTTAGGTCATACTTAACTCCTGTCCGGGATGAAGAATCTGAATCACAGAGGAAAGCCAGGTCAAGGCAAGCAAGGCAGTCAAGAAGGTCCACACAGGCAAGTTTCAGACTTTAACCTTCCATTGAATCCAACTTCAAATTTATTGTCATTTTGGTAAAACATGAGAGTCTGCAGACACTGTGGTTGAAGTAAAAAGAGAAACTCAGCAGGTCAAACAGTGGACTTCATGTTGCAAAGATGCATAACCAATCTTTTGGGCTTGAGACCTTCGAGGTACGAACAAAATACAGGCAAGCGCAATTTTAAATTTAGACACCCAGCACGGTAACAGGCCCTTTCGACCTACGAACCCATGCAGCCCAATTGACCTTCACCCACCAGTACATTTTGAAGGGTGGGAGGAAATCCACACACATGGAGAAAGTGCAAGCTCTTTAGAGACAGAATAGGATTTGAATCCCGATCGTTGGTGCTGTTACAGCATTGGGCTACCCACCATGCTAACTGTGATGAGGTTCGGACGCCTGCGCACATTTTGCTCAGACCTTGATGAAGGGCTCAAGCCTGAAACATTGGTTAGGTATCTTTATCTTTGCTATATAAAGGACACAGTTTGAGCTGAGTTTCTCCAGCATTCATTTTTGTCATTTGACTCTGCATCTACATCTGGATGAAGCAGCGTTTCTCTGGATCATGGAGCACACCTATACAATACATAGGACATAATAATCATGTTACACACATACACATACACACACATATATATGAAAGAGAGAAAGATTTAGATAGATATGTAAAATATAAATATTTTGGAGTTTTCTGTTCAGGATTATTCATCAATCTTAGAGCAATTGTACAATTTCCTACAAGGGAAATGCTGGCAATATTTTCTTAAGGGAGGATTAGCGAACAAAATGGGTTATAGATCATTTCAGGTTAGTGACTTTTCATCATTGACTGGTAGGGAAAATGCTAGATATTGTCAAGGATGTAGCCACAGAAACCTCGTGGGGAATAGTGCAGAGATATTCCAGATCGATGAATGAGAGACTCTGCCACTGGAATCCTTTCAGGCTAAGATATTCAGGTAAATGGGATGTGGTACAGTCAGGTTTTCAGATGCCTTTCAGTTGGCCCCCACGCTAGAGATTTTCAACAAGATCAGGGGAGATGGAACTGGGGATAACATACTAGCTTGCACTGAGAATTAGTTAACAGAAAGCCAAGGGTGGGAATCAATGTCATTGTGAAGTTGGTGAGCTCTGGGGGGTGGAGGTTTGTCGGGATTGGTGCTGAGGCTCCAACATCCCACAATCGAGTTTTGATCTGGCTGAGGGTTAGAAGGTTCCTTTTACTTTCTATGAACGTGCCAACTTTTAAAAATAATATTCTTGTGATGCAAAACCTGGCAAAAGTAATGGGGAAGGTATAAAGAGTTTTGAAAAAGGTAGAGGCATGTTGGATGCATGAATGAGAACATGGCTTTTGCTATTCTATGTCGGCAAATATCAAAACAATTTTGCTGCACAAGACAGTATTAAATGGTTAATACGTTCCAAGCAAGTTCTTTCTTCTTTGGCTTGGCTTCGCGGACGAAGATTTATGGAGGGGTAAAGTCCACGTCAGCTGCAGGCTCGTTGGTGGCTGACAAGTCCGATGCGGGACAGGCAGGCACGGTTGCAGCGGTTGCAAGGGAAAGTTGGTGGGTTGGGGTTGGATGTTGGGTTTTTTCTCCTTTGTCTTTTGTCAGTGAGGTGGGCTCTGCGGTCTTCTTCAAAGGAAGTTGCTGCCCGCTGAACTGAGAGGCGCCAAGATGCACGGTTTGAGGCGAGATCAGCCCACTGGCGGTGGTCAATGGGGCAGGCACCAAGAGCTTTCTTTAGGCAGTCCTTGTACCTCTTCTTTGGTCCACCTCTGTCTCGGTGGCCAGTGGAGAGCTTGCCATATAACACGATCTTGGGAAGCAAGTTCAGTGTTATGGAAAACCACATTGTTCAAAGCATTATTACAATGCACTTTAACAAAATACATTCCAATCCCATAAAAGGGATATATAAAACTGATCTTTATTGGCAATAAGTGAACATCATTTATTTAAGAAAATAATTGTCTGACATTGATTGCATCAAATCACTCACATGAGACCTTCACCAAAGTTAGATCGTACCACCGCAGGGACAGCAATAACTTTCAACGCAGCCACTTAACTCTCTCGATTCCACAGCTCAGTACCAATATTTCAAATATTTTAAACTAGAGTCTTGCAAAGTATTATGAGGTGGTTTAAATAGCAGCCACAATCAAACTTTAAATTTAAAACTGTGGGTCAGAAATTTAAAACTGTGGGTCAGAAATTTCAAACAGCATAATATCCAACCCACGCTTTTCAAAACCATGTAATACGGGGTATGCCTGTATCAGAAGGTGAAATATTGATAATGAGAGACATGGGTGTCCTTCTACTCAAGTTATTGAAAACTACCATTCGTGTCTGCGGGAGGCAGTTAGAAGAAGACCAATGATGTGTTGACTTAATTTGCAAGAGGATTGGAGCAAAGAGGTGTTTTTGCAAGAGTGTGGGTCCCTGGAGAATCTGTTTCCTGGGGTGGTGGAATTGCCAGATGAGAGATTGAGTAAGTTAAGCCTGCATTCTCTCATCCTCAAAAGAACGACAGGTGATCTCAGTGAAACTTAAAATTCTTTGCCGACTTGATGGTGTGAATGGAGGGAGAATGTTTCCTTTGGTTGACAAGTTTCAAACCAGGGGTCTCACACTCAGAATATGGGATGGCTATGAAGGACTGAGATAAGGAAACATTTCTTCAAATTCCATCTTGGTCTTTAACTTCATTCAAACCTAAAATTCACTGGTTTCTAAATCTGAGGGGCTGGAATGACATGAGCTCGGTGGGGGAGAATGGAGCGGAGTTGGAAGATCGCTCAAAATCTTGACTGGCAGAATTGCCCATTCAAGGTCTTGATTATTATCTGCACCCAAATGTTGCGATACTGGCTGAGTGTGCACAGCATTTTCTGTTCAAGTTTCAAGTCAATAGTATGCGTCATCTCTGCATTTCCTTCATCCAATTTAACTGGAGTCTGATCCTGCCAAACTTTCTCTTCACCCTTTGCCTGTGAGTGGCTTTGCTTTGACCTTGGCTCACACCTTCAGGGCCACTCAATCACTAATAGAGGATGGCATGGTTAGTGCAGAGGTGAGCGCAACACTATTACAGCATCAATGACCCAGGTTCGAGTCCTACGCTGTCCGTAAGAAGTTTGTATGTTTTCTCCATGTCGACGAGGGTTTCCTCCCACCCTTCAAAACTTTGCGGGGGTTATTTTATTAGCTCACTTAACATTTTTGACCACACATGCAGTCAATTACAAAATTAAAATGTACAAATACAACGGTAAATCCAGCGTTTACTCCATGATGGTTGTTACCCCAACCCTCACCCACCCAAGAAAAGCTCCAAAGAAAAAGATATGGAAAGAAAGAAAGCAGAATGGATTGCTTCACACTCCACGGATCATAAATTCATGTTCAATTCATTTTCTTTGGAGAAGATCAAAGCAGGTTTTGAGGATTAGGATGAATATAATTAAAGATTTACACTAGAGATTTGTAAATATGGATGCCAAACTTGTAATATTTATGTCATTTCTTAATGTAGGCAGTTTTCTCGAGGGGAATGCAGTGATGTATTTCTGCATTCCAATGTCCCATACTTAAATGTGAATCAAACTTCTGTGCAACTAAAACGTACAGGGTTGTAGATTAATTTGGGTGTAATTGGGGCAGCACAGGTTTCAATGGCCGGAATCCACTTCTACCGTGCTGTAAATAAATATAAAGAAATTAAATGTACGTTTATCAACTCATCAAATTCTCCCAAATTTTCCTAGACTTTTTCACACCAATTAGCACTCCGTTCCTGGATCTTGGATTGTATCTCATCAAGATGCATTGAATTGATTTTGTGAAGCCTCGATAGAGGTGTTCAAAATAATGAGGGGTATAGATAGGGATAATAAATGTAGACTTTTTCCGCTGAGGTTGAGTTAGACAAGAAACTAGAGGACGTGGTTCAAGGGTGAAATGTTCATTGGGAACGAGGGGGAATTTCTTCACTCAGAGGGTGACGAGAGTGTGGAAGAAGCTGCCTGAGGAGGTGGGGGTGGATGCTAATTTGATTTTGACATTTCACAGGAGATTGAATAAGCATTTGGATGAGGAGAGGTATGGCCTGAGTGTAGGTTGAAGGGACCTGACAGGATAGTAGTTTGGTTTCAACTAGATGGGCCGAATGGCCTGGTTCTGTGCACTCAGAATAAGATGCACCGATCCATCTGAGGGCTTCCCAGGAAAGCTCTGGCTCTTGGATGGACCTCTGAGAATGAGTGTTGAACAAAACTCTCTTGCAGGGTGTAACACTAACGGACCTTCAAGAAGCCGAGAAAACAATAGGGAGGAGTCGCGTTGACCGCCGAACTAGAGAACAAGAGGAGAAGGAAAAGCAAGACCGAGAAAAGCAAGAGGACAAGAAAGAGTCGGAAACTCGAGATGATGAGAAACAAAGGTTCAATAGAAACACTGAAGAGGTATTTGGTCATTTTCATAAGAAAATGACTCGATTTCTTTTATTGTCGCACTTTGCCGAATATTACAAAAAAGATATTCTTAATTTTGAATAATTATGCATATCATATGAACAATTAGCTCCTGGACCGTCTCAGGGTAATGAACGCGATCTTTAAGTCGATTTTGTCCATATGGTGAATAGTATGCAAAACTCACTGGTAACATTGCCTCCACAGTGTTGTCATGAATGGTATCAAAATCACCTGAGAACATTTACTGGAGGGGGAAGGGGAAAGTTCTGCTGTTTGTCCGAACAAACCTTTGAATGTAATAATATTATACAGCTCATTCGTGTGCAGGAGATTCCTTGTCAGGTGTTTGTAATCTTGGGATGGCCAATAAGTGACCAATCACAGTTTGTCGAAGTACTCTAGACAAGCCAGAGACTCCACTTTGGGAATACCGGTAACACAGGTCATTTTTATGCACTCCAGAGAGTACTCCATGCAGAATCATCTCCCCTGAAAATACCATGCTCCCAATCGTTGCAAGCGAAAAATTTCTACAGATTGGACATTTTATTAGCTTGAAAGGTTTTTGACTGTTTTGAGGGAATGCTCAGCTGTCTTGCTCTGAACTGCACCTTGAAGATCAGCATCCCTCCAGGCTACACAGCCTTGGTTTCTCCACAAAAGTGACATTATCCTCTGTTCCCAAACATAATGGCTCACCCATGCGCTCGTTATCATGGTTTCATGCACTGTTAGACTGAGACCACCTTGCATATTGAAGAAACAACACCTCACACCTCCTCTTCAGTCTGGGCATCTTCCAAATGGATGACATTAACGTAGACTTCTCAGATTTCCATTAACCCCACCTCCCCCATCCATCTTCATCTCTGTCTTCTTTCCTCTTGTTTCTGTCTCCCTCACTCTTTCCTGATGTTTCCTTTCCCAGAGCTAAAATCAGTTCTCATCCTTTCCTCTTATCATACCCGATTAACACCTTGAGTTTGTTGGTGTGTACTCTATCCCCCTTCCATTCTTCCACCTTTCTCTCGAATTTTGAGATTCCTGCCTGCTTTTCATTTATACCTTGAAGGGATCAGGCCTGAAACTTTGGTAATTGATCTTTACCTCCTCCCGATGCTGCGAGACAGGCTGAGGTCCCCAAGCTTTTTACTACAATCACAGCACCAACAGATTTTTTGTGTTTCATTCCATTATCAGTGTGATCATTCCCAATATTGCTGACCTTTGATGTTTTAATTCTGCATTCTTCTTTTAACACCCACGATAGTCCAATTACTGATCTTCATTACCAACTTGATTAGGTAATGGTAATGATGAGTTGTGAGGTCAATCTCCCTTGATCAGCACTCACCTGCAATGTGTGGTAAGTGTACAGGGTGGGAGGGGGGGGGGGTAAAGAGGGATGGTTACTCTATCTGATAATTACACAAATGAAAAGGGCCCTCTTTAGCTGGGTATTACATTAAAAATATTTGCAGAAGGAATACATTTTAAAGTGAAACATGCAAGTCTGGAGACGCTGCGATGGTAATAAAAGCACAGAAATGCTGGAGGAACTCGGTTGGTCTCGCATTGGAGGTAAAGATATATTACTGACGTTTTGGGCCTGAGCCCTTCAAACAGCGATCTCCGCGTTTTTAATACTTTTAAAATTGGGTTTAACCATATGATACTGAAGTTGAACACTGAGTTTCTTAGTCTTGTTTTTAAATTTCCTATTTTTTTTCCTGAAGCCTTATCAACGCGTCAGACCAACCACCACTATGTCTACAACTGCTTCTGTGTCTGCCCTAAATACTTCGTATATTTCCTCCCAACTAAGTCGACCTAACAGCCTCATTGGCATCACGTCTGCGTATACATCTTCGTCCCGAAATTCTGGGGAGTCAGAAAAAGGTAATTATGCGATACTTCGTGCATCGTCTGTTGGAAAGCATGATGACACTTACTCCACAAATCCTAAAGGTTGGCCTCCAGGTTGAGTTGGGAGTGAAGAAGGTGAATGCAATGTTGGCGTCATATCTGAAGGAGTAGGATGTGATGTTGAGGCTGTTTGGGGTACAGTTTTGGGCTCCTTATTTAAAAAAGAATGTACTGGCATTGAAGAGAGTTCAGTGAAGAGTTACAAGAATGATTACTGGAATGAAGGATTTAGACTATGAGGATTATTTGATAGCTCTTGGACTGTACTCCAAATTCAGAAGAATGAGGGGAAGCCTAATAGAAGCATTTTGAATGTTCAAAGGCCTGGACAGAGTTGATGTGGCAAAGTTGTTTCCCACGGTAGGTGAGTCAAGTACAAGAAGGCACGAAATCAGGAATGAAGGACGTCTGCAGTCACAGAACAGCCATAGCAGTGGCAACTACGCAAACAGGACAATCAGACCAGGCTGGTGGTGGGTTATGGATATAAAGCAGCACTTGCTTAACTTCAAACACCAACCTAACTGAACCAGCTATAAAAATATTGTGGTAATAGGCAGGCCTTAGGGTCTCTGCCCCTTGTTGTAACTTAGCACCTGCCTCATTAAAGCCACTTTGCCATTGTCAGAAATGGAATGCTTTCCTCTTGGCTGGTGGAGTTTAATTCCAAGGCATTGGAAGTCCGATTCAGATTTATTGTCAAACAACGTACACGACGTCTCATACAACCCTGAGATTTTTCCTGTAGACGTAGCAGAATTACTGCTAATTGGTAGTGCAAAATTACGAAACAATGGATACATGTAAACAAACTGCAATGCAGAGAGAATAAAAAAGAAAATCAATAAAGTGCACAAGTAAGAGTCCTTAAATGAGTCCCTGATTGAGATTGTCGTTGAGGAGTCTGATGGTGGAGGGGTAGCAGCTGGGTTTCTGATATCATACCAGTTATCCCAAACCTTCACAAACTCCTGAGGAAGTAAAAACGTTGATATGCTTCATCATGCCATTTGTACGTTGGGTCCAGGAAATATCCTCTGAGATGGTGACTCCCAAGAACAAACATATTCATGACTTGAATGATCGACCATCTTGAACACTTACCTGTCCACCTCTGCAGCTGCACTGTGGCATATTGCCAAGGCTTCTTTGAAGGACTCTCCCCAACCTACAATATCCACCGCAGAGTGGGATAAGGGTGGTAGATGCGAAGGATCACCACCTTCTGCAGTGCTTGCTTCAGGAATGTGCATTGCACACACCCCTGATCAGGAAGTTTTTGTCATGAATGGGTCCCCCTTGGCAAGAAGTACTTGAAGCATCTTTATGCCCAAACTCAGTGGTTCTTGTCCTTTTTTTTCCCCCACTCACAGACCACTTTAAATAATCCCTATGCCATCACTGCTCTGTGATTTGTAAGGGATTGCTTAAGTTGGTCTGTGAGTGGGAATGGAAGTTGGGTCTCTTGACCCAAATGTTACTGAAATATTTTCCTTGAGAAAACTTGTCATTGGCCCATTTCCTTTGGAGTTATGAAACCATGCACATAACGAGTCAATTAGGGACGATTAAAATGTTTTCTTTCCGCTCACAGACCACCTTAAGTTATCCCTTACTAATCACAGAGCACCTATGGCATAGAGATTACTTAAAATGGTCTGTGAGTGGAAAGAAAATGGTTGAGAACCACTGGTCTAACTGCAGCAGCGTTAAGGCGGCAGCTCCAAATTGATCCTTTAGAGCACACATGTCAAACTCTGGCCCGCGATATAATTATATTTGGCTCGCAAGATCATTTCAAAAATGTATTAGAGGTGGCCCGCCCTGCAGCGAGAGCCGATGCTGTTTTTTGATAATGTCACCCCCACCATCCTCCCCCTTCATTGCACATCCTTCCCCATTGTAACACGAGAAATTGTAACACGAGAAGTCTGTCGATGTCATCAGCCGGCAAGCCAGTTGGAAGGCTCCCCGCACAACCAGTTACTTCTCCCACCTGTCGAGCAGTGCGGCGGATTGGCGAGCGCCTGTGATTTCCTGTTGGCGCGATGGGCATGGCAGGCTGCGCACGGCCCCCGGGCAGCGTGAGCCCTGCGCGATTGTCACTGGACGGCCCTTCCACAGCGCGAGCGCACTTCTTCCGGTCGCCACGGCCTTCAGCGCTTGCACCCGCGCGGACCCCACGGACGGCTGGTTCGGCCCTGCACGTGAAGAGAGAGATGGTGGCTGTCCGCAAAGGCTGATCGGCAGCGCGCTGGGCCTGAGTGGCTGGGTAAGCAGGGGTGGGTAAGCAGGGGTGAGGAGTAATGGGCAGGGGAAGTTATGGTGGTGCGAGGGGCAGTTAGAGGGAGGGATGAGTAGAAGGAGGGGTGGATAGGGAAGAGGTAAAAGGGGAGGGGCAGAGCGAGTAGGGGAGGGGTGATTAGAGGGTGAGAGACGGGTAGAGGGAAGAACAGGTTGAGGGGAGAGGCAGTAGAGGGGCGTGTATAGGATGGGGTGGGTAGAGGCAGAGCGAGTGGAGTGAGGGGTGAGTAGAGGTTGGGTAAAGGACTGGTCAGGTAGAGGGATGGTGGGTCGAGGGTGAATAGAGGCCTAGAGCCTGAGGAGTGAGCAGGAAATGCTGAGTCCTGATGCAGGCCAAAATGGACACAGCCTGTGAATGCTGACTACATCTCCACAGGGACCAAATAGGTTTCCCTCAGGTCAAGCAAAGGGTGAACTTGAGCTACCTACTCCTGACCTGTAACATTATCCTCCTAAAGTTATATCCTAAAGTTTAACATCACATATGTTGAAAGAAGAGAAAACATGCAGATGTTGTTGAAAATTTTCAATAAATATTTAGTTCGGCCCTCGACTTAGTCCAAGTTTTTAATTTTGGCCCTCCGTGAATTTGAGTTTGACACCCCTGCCTTAGAGCATCCATTCTCAACAGGGGCATTCAGCATGAACAAGTAAAAGTCTTATTTTCTTTTCACCTCACTTTGTTTTTTTTTAATGTAATCGATAGGAGAGAAGTATGGAAGAAACCAAAAATTGACTGCTCACAGGGAAGGGGATCCATAACCAAAAAAAGGTTCAGAATGGTTGCCTTTGAGCATTTGGGGAGGTGGGGGGGTGGTGCTACTGAAATGCTGAGCTAGCCAGCCATTCCCAAATCAAGCATTTTTTAAAAAGAGTTTGTGGCACTGATGCCATAACCAGTATTTCAGAAATTCTGCTCATTTTTATTCTTGATGACTGATCATTACACCATTGGGATCTCTTCTGGGGAAGACAAGACCTCTACAGGAGGGATGGTTTACACCTGAATGCAATGGGGGTCAATATACTGGCAGTTAGGTTTAAAAATGCTGTCAGATTTGATTTAAACTAATTTGGCAGGGGGAAGGGAACAGGACTGATAGGGAAGCAGATAGGAGAGTGAATATAGGGGTGGTTCTGTTAGACGGTGAAACAATAAGGAAAAAGGGAACTAAAAGTGATAGGAGAGTAGGGGCAAGTGCATCGAGAACAAAGGTGGAGGGAGAAAGGAAATATGGTATCAAGGTATTGTGTATGAATGCACGGAGTGTAAGGAATAAAATGGATGAGCTTGAGGCACAAATGGCAATGGGAGGTTATGATATTGTCGGAGTAACGGAGACATGGCTGCGGGAAGGGAAGGATTGGGAAATAAATGTTCCAGGGTACACGTCCTATAGAAAAGACAGAAAGTTAGGAAGAGGAGGTGGGGTAGCTCTGTTGGTAAGAAATGAAATTCAGGCGTTTGAAATAGGTGGGGTAGAGTCTGTTTGGATAGAATTAAGAAATTGTAAAGGCATGAGGACCATAATGGGGGTCATTTACAGGCCTCTGAAAAGTAGCTTAGATATCGGTAGAAGTATAAATCAGGAATTAAGAGTTGCATGTCAAAGTGGTAGCAATACAGTAGTTATGGGGGACTTTAACATGAAGGTGGACTGGGATAATCAGACGGGGGCAGGAGCACAAGAGACTGAGCTTATTGAATGTCTACGATATACTTTCTTGGAGCAGCTAGTGGAGGAACCTACCAGGGGGAAGTCGATTCTGGACTTGGTTCTGTGCAGTGACGCAGAGTTAATAAGTGACCTTGATGTAGGGGAGCCATTAGGGAATAGTGACCATGGTATGGTTACTTTTGAGCTGCAATTAGAAAGGGAAAAAGAAAGGAAGTCGGAAGCATCTGTATTGCAGTTAAATAAAGGGGATTATGCAGCTATGAGGGAGGAGCTAGCCAAAATAAAATGGAAAGATACACTAGGTGGGAGGACAACTGGGGAAAAATGGCAGGTATTTTTGGACATTTTTCACAGGTTTCAGGACAAATTTATTCCAAAGTGGAGGAAAGGCTCTAGGAGATGCAAATGGCAGCCGTGGCTAACTAATGAAATCAAGTGTAATATCAAATCCAAAGGGAGTAAGTATAAGATAGCGAAGTGGAGTGGGAAGCTAGAGGATTGGGAAACCTTCAAAGAGCATGAGAGGGTAACTAAGAAAGTCATAAGGGAGGGGAAAATGAAGTACGAGAGGAAATTAGCAAATAATATAATGGAGGATAGCAAAAGCTTTTTTAAATATGTGAAGAGGAAGAAATTGGTTCGGTCTAAAATTGGTCCATTAAGAATGGAAAAGGGTGAAATTATTACCGGAAACAAGGAGATGGCTGAGGAATTTAACAAATACTTGGCAACTGTCTTCACCAAGGAGGATATAGGTTATGGTCAGTTAGGGGGTAGTGGTCATGCGGTATCAAGAGACTTGGGGAACTTTCCTGGGGAAGTAGGGGATCTAATGGATATCCGGATCCAGAAACAGGAGGTTGTGAGTGAATTGTTGGGACTGAGGGCTGATAAATCCCCAGGGCCTGATGGGCTGCATCCCAGGGTGCTTAAAGAAGTTGCTATGGAAATTGTGGAGGCACTGGTCGACATTTTCCAAAGTTCCATAGATTCGGGGGAGGTCCCTGAGGATTGGAGAGTGGCTGATGTGGTGCCGATTTTTAAGAAGGGAGGGAGGGAGAAAACGGGAAATTATAGACCGGTCAGCCTGACGTCGGTGGTGGGGAAGATATTGGAGTCTATCATAAAAGGAGTAATAGCAGAACACTTAGGCAGAAATAATAGTATAAGGGCTAGTCAGCATGGATTCCTTAAGGGTAAGTCATGCTTGACTAATCTTCTGGAATTTTTCGAGGATGTGACAAAGAGGGTGGACTTGGGAGAGCCAGTGGATGTGGTGTATTTGGACTTCCAGAAGGCCTTTGATAAGGTACCGCACGGGAGACTAGTGGGCAAGATCAGGGAGCATGGTATTGGAGGTAAGGTGCTGACGTGGATAGGAAATTGGTTAAGAAATGGGAAACAAAGGGTTGGGGTAAGCGGGTCTTTTTCAGGATGGCAGGATGTGACGAGTGGAGTGCCGCAGGGATCGGTATTGGGTCCTCAGTTGTTTGTAATTTATGTAAATGATTTGGATGAGGGGATTATTAATAACTTGAGCAAATTTGCAGATGACACGAAACTGGGTGGCGGTGTGGGGTGTGAGGAGGATGTCAGGAAAATGCAGAGGGACTTGGACAGGTTGGGGGTGTGGGCTGCTGAATGGAAGATAACGTTAAATGTGAGCAAATGTGAGGTTATCCATTTTGGGGGTAATAATAGGAAAGCTGAGTATTATTTAAATGGAGACAAGCTAGGGAGTGGGGAGGAGCAAATGGATCTGGGAGTACTTGTTCACCGGTCACTGAAGACTAGCATGCAGGTTCAGAAAGCTGTGAAGAAGGCTAATGGCATGTTGGCTTTCATAAAGAGGGGATTGGAGTATAGGAACAGAGACGCCCTTCTGCAGTTGTACAGGGCCCTGGTGAGACCCCACCTGGAGTATTGCGTCCAGTTCTGGTCTCCAATTTTGAGGAAGGACATACTAGCTATAGAGGGTGTGCAGCGCAGATTTACAAGGTTAGTTCCAGGGATGGCGGGGTTGACATATGCTGAAAGGCTAGAAAAACTGGACTTGTATCCGATGGAGTTTAGAAGGATGAGGGGGGACATGATTGAGGTATATAAAATCATCAGGGGGATAGACAGGGTGAAGTCAGATTACTTGTTCCCAATGATGGGGGAGACGAGGACTAGAGGGCATAGTTTAAGAATACAGGGTAGACCCTTTAGGACGGAGATGAGAAAACATTTTTTTACCCAGAGAAGTGTGAATCTGTGGAATGCTCTGCCACAGAGGGTGGTAGAGGCAGATTCGCTGATTATGTTCAAAAGAGAGTTAGATAAGACTCTAGTGGGCAAAGGAGTTAAGGGTTATGGGGATAAGGCTGGAAAGGGGTACTGATGGTAGTGATCAGCCATGATCTGTAAAATGGCGGTGCTGGCTCGACGGGCCAAAGGGCCTACTCCAGCTCCTATTGTCTATTGTCTCATTCGATGAGATCTTTGAAGATACTCATACCTATAATTATAGGAAGCATATGTTCAACTGACAGGAGTTGGTTCATTGAAACCAGTTTTTCATCATTGCTATTTCATGGTTATTGAGTATGACGGCATTCACATTTTCTCTCAATGTGAATGACAGTGCATGAGATAAATGAAGAGGACAGGGCTGTTTGGTACATCTTGTAATTATCTTGCGGTTGTATTCATGCCATGTCATGGGGCCGCATGGTTAGCGTAGTGGTTAGTGTAATGCTGTTACAGTGCCAGCGATTGGAACTTGGGTTCGAATCCTGCACTGTCTGTAAGGAGTTTGTACATTCTCCCCATGTCTGGTGGGTTTTCCCCAGATACTTCAGTTTTCTCCCACTGTTCAAAATGTTCTAGGGACTGTAGGTCATTTGGGTGTAATTGGGCGGCACGGGCTCGTGGACTGATAGGGCCTGTTACTGTGCTGTTTAAGTTTATAAATGATATCAGTAGATGTTCAATTTTATACAGTAGTAGCATTAAATTCTGCAATTCAGTAATATTTTGACATTTTGCAGCGTGGGTGGATTTTGTCCCTTGTGTGAGGAACACCACCCATTCAGTCATTGGTTCATCACTGCCTCTGTTCAGTTTATTCAATCAAACATGATAACCTCACCTACAAAAATAAATCTTGTATTTCATTGGACTCCCAGTATGCGCGACCACCTTTTGTGAGAAATGTTTGTTTTCGCTTGTGGGACGATTGTTTCTTGGGTCATCTCAGTATGCGAGATCCTAACCCCTTCCTGGATTATCTCCAGTTGAAATAGCAGTTTTTCAGTTGAAGTTCCACCCTATTTAAAGACCTTAGTGTCAGTCACCTTTCTTGTCTTTCAGCCTGTCACCATTCTGGTGAATCTGTTGCCTCCTTTTGGAGACTCACGATGAAAATATTTGTCCTGAGATCTGGAGTGGATAACTTTGCACAAACTGGAACTACCACATTTTGCCTACTCACTGTGACTTCACTTATTTCCATACTTGGTGACATATCTTAATTTATTCACCCTTTAAATCACCAAGATCTCTTCACTGCTCACTGCTCTTAATTGGGAAGTAATTTTTTTCATGTGAACTTACAAAGCTCACTCAACATTTCAACATCACTGCTGTCTCAATGCACTCCACCATCTTTAAAAAAAAAAATTATTTATTAGTTTAAAACCACAGATTAAAACACATAATTAAAGAGAATTCAAAACAATGCAAATACATGTGGTTCATTTAATAAAAAAAAAGAAAAATATGAACATCACCCCCCCATCCCCCTATAAGAAAGAAAAAAGAGAAAGAACGGGGCAAGTGACCTTCAACAGGGGTGCCTGTTACTTTTAACTCTCTTATAATGTATTGAGACCTTAAGGAGAAGGGAATGTCAGATCTTCATTGAAATATTAACACCCATATTTTGTAAATAAAGGCTCCATATCTTCCAAAATATATATTTTTCTCTTAAATTATATAATTTTCTCAAGTGGTATACAACTTTGAACTTCAGCATGCCATCTTTCTACAACCAAATCTGTATCGGACTTCCAAGTTATGGCCATACATTTTCTTGCTATTGCTAAAGCAATTTGAACAAACTTTTTGATATATATTCAATTTCAACTTTGGTTCAATATTCTTAAAATATCACCCAATAAATATAACATTGGATGCTGTGGGAATTGAACACTCTCCACCATCTTAATTGATAATGATGATTTCCTCATTTTCCCCCCACTCCCCAAGCTGTGGAGAATTTGTCAGCATGTTATGAGCTGGAGCCATTTTTTTATAATAATTTATTGGACATCAAATTTGAAAAGTAGATTTGATAAATATCCATTAATAGCTTTATCCTATTAATTGCTTAGTTTTTCCATTTTAATTTGGATGCTTGCAGTCACACGTAGTTAAGTTTATTGTCATCTGATTGCATAAGTACAACCTGAAGAAACAGTGTTCTCCGGTACTCGATGCACAACATTCAGACACATAATCAGACAACACACATGCAGACAAACAATACATATGCAGGACAAGTATTTCATCTATACAAATAATTATTGTTCTGTACATATGTATGAGCGTCTTGGATGGTTAGTGTGAGCAGTCCTTTTGGTCGTTCAGCATTCTCACTGTCTGTTAGCCTGGTGTGGTACTGGCTCTGGTACTCTGGTAGAAATCGTACAGTGATACTAGCACAGGCAATCCTGACCAAATGGCCTCTTCTGTTATATTCTTTCTGATTTTTTTTTTCTTTTTCTTCAGCAAAAGTCCAATGGATACCTCATATTTCCTAGGTTTTGGACTGGAACAAATATTATTTCTCTTGATTTGATCAGGAACAGACAGAAGGGAAGATGAGAGAGATGGTGAAGAGAAATTAGACGACAAGTCGCAAAATAAACCATCAGTCAGAGACCGTCGGCGACCGAGGGAGAAGCGAAGATCCACGGGGGTTTCTTATTGGACCCAGGATGTAAGTGTGATGCCCCAACAGTTAATTTGTCAGAACCTACTTACTCATCTGTTGGCAGAAACAAGAAACTCTCCTATCCAGGAAATACATTTGGAAGTTTAGGTAGGAAAAGCTTGAAAGGATATGGACTAACCTGCAGGCTTTTGTGTTTTACTCCTGAATTCATTCACAATCCTCCTCTACTTACCACTGAGCAGCATTATTTTTTAAAAATTCCCTTCAATTGGATTGCATTTCAGAGCAAAGCAATGGTCCCTCAGCAATTCAAGACAACATTCCTCATGAAAAGGGAACACATTTCTGTGCAGTATTATGACCAAGATAGAAGTATGAAAGAAGTTTGGTTAGCATGGATGAGTTGGGCCAAAGGGCTTGATACATCCACACTGTATGACTTTTCCTTTTACAACCACCATTTACCTCTGGGACTCTTGGATCCATTTCCATTGGGTGTTGACTGCTTCAAGAATGCCCATTATTAGGTGTATTTTCTAGATAACTATGGTGTCCAGAAAATTGTGTTTTGTTTTGGTAGAAACAAATAATATGAACTTTCCAAATTAAACTTCTGACTGAATTTTCTCAATGGCATACCACAAAGTTGGAATACTTTGGTCTGTTAATCTAGCTCCTTAAAACTCAGTGGTAAAAATTATGTGTTCTATTCATTCGCAAGGTCACAGGCAATGGATGGAAGTTAATACTGTAGAGAAGAGCGAAAGGGAACATATTTTTTCCACCAAATCCTGTTCGGCATCATCCTCTTGGCAAGGGAAACCAATCTTAATGGCGTTCTTGTCTCAAATCCCATGTCACTCACTGTCGTGCTCATTCCCCATAATTACCATACTGTTATGCACACTGGTTCCCTGAATACACATTCTCATGCAGACCCCATTCTCTGGATTTGCCCTCCCACATAGAAAATAGGTGTAGGCCATTTGGCCCTTCAAGCCTACACCACCATTCATTATGATCATGGCTGATTAGTACCCGGTTCTTGCTTTCTCCCCACAAGGGCCAAATCCAACCTACACTTAAATATTGACAGGGAACCGGCCTCAACTATTTCCTGTGGCTAAGAATTCCACACATTTACCACTCTGAGCGAAGAAATTTTTCCTCATCTCAATTCTTAAAAACAAAAAACCCCTTATCCTTAAACTATGGCCCCTGGTTCTGGTTTTTCCCAGCATTTGAAACAACCTTCCTGTATCTCGTCTGTCTAAACCCTTAAGAATTTTATAAGTTTGCTGAGGGACCTTTCCTCTTGCTATTGGTTTTTTTTTTGTCAGCCTTTGTAATCTGCCCAATTATTAGTCTTTTCCCCTACAATTTGAAGTGTTCAGAATATTTTTTTCATGGGTGATGTGATATAAAGCATGGGTATGATATCTGAAATGCCACCTCTCTGTTAACTTCTTTGATACTTCAATCTCGATCATAATACTTCGCAGAAATATGTACCCTTTTCATGAGGAACATTGTTTTGCATTGCTGAGGGCACTGGCGTCAGTAAGGCGGTGAGGACTTCATGAGGTAACATCAAAATGACTGTCTCTTAAAAAAAAATTTTTTTTGTGCAGTGTTTCAGCAGAAATGTATTTTTTATCAAAACATCCCTGTTGTTATTTATAGCAGCAAAAACATTTTTCGTAAGCCCAGCTTGCGTGAATCAATATACCAACAAGGCAAAAACTCGATGCTAATTTACTTTTTGAATCTTCTGGTCAGAGTGGTCATTATTACCCGATCACATTGACCCTTCAAATCACGAGGGTCCGTCTGCACGCGCTACAAGCATGTGCTGTTGTTTTTGTTGCTGCTGGTGTTTTCATCGTCTCCACTTTTGTCAAATTTTCTGGTGTTTTAGCTAAAATATTGTGGTAATTAGTATTTGTGAACCTATATCAATACTTTTGAGAATCAAGTAGTAATAAAAGGAAAAGGAGGAGAAAAATCAAAAAAGGGCTTTTGCTCAGTTGCTAGTTTATGTTGTAACTTGTAATGTCATTTAATGTAGAAAGATTTTACAAAACAATCCTGTTGTTAGCATTCATATACAATTTCCGTTACATTCAGAGATCTACGGGAATTACAGTTTACGAGTAACATCAGAACAAAAATAATTACTAAGGATTCTGTCGGGTCTGGTACGGGAGGAGGTCCGTGGTGGGGGAGGGTGGGGAGAATGGGGTGACGCCATGAGTTTCTGCACTGGGTGATACCAACCCCAGTGATGCCTTTGGCTGAGGGACCTTTCTATTTTGTTCTGAAATACAATCCAATTGAAGGGACTTGTTTAAAAAAAAATCTTGCTTGGTGGCCAGTAGAGGAGCAATGTGGATGAATTCAGGAGTAAAATATGACAGTCTTAGTGGTTGAAGTTTAAAAAAAAAGCAATGCTGGAGAAAATCAGCTGGAAAAAAACTGTACTTTATGTACCAAGATAAAGAGGCTAGAGCCCTTCATCAAGATGTGAGGAAAATGTAGGCAGGTGCCCGAACAAAATAGTGGGGGGGGGGGGGGGAGGGGGAGGAGGTAATAGGTGCATATGGGAAGGAGGGAACACCAGCAAGCAAGGGAAGGAGGGATGCCTCTATGAAGAGAGAGGGAGTGGAGTGGAGACCTGAAGGAAAGACAGAGGGATAGGGAAGAGAGGGAGAATGGGGAATCGGCTAGCAGAAACTGGAGAATTTAATATTAATGCCATCCGGTTGGAGAGTGCTCAGATGGAGGAACAACACTGGAGGAACAACACCAAACTCCTGTCTGTTCCCCATTCTCCCTCCCTTCTGTCTCCTTTCCTCCAGCTATCCACCCTCTTCCCTCTTATTTCACTGAGCCATCCCTCTTCTGCTTGTTTGCTGCTGTGCCCTCCCTTCTCCATCTATTACCTTCTGCCTTTGAGACCATGCAAATCCCCCCCCCCCATCATTTTGTTTGGATGCCTGATGACATTTTGCTCATACATTGATGAAGGGCTCAAGCCCAGAACATTGGTTTTGTATCTTTATCTTTGCTCCCTAAAGTAGATTGAATTTCTCCAGCATTGCTTTTCACTTGTGAACAAGTTCATCAGGCCGAGTCAAACATATACAAGCAGTTCTTTCCACCGCTGGTCATTGGTGACTTGGCTTTTGGAGACGTGTATGGAGGTGAATGGGGGCAGGCAGCAGACTGAATAGAAAGAGCAGATTTCATTCCCATTTATTTTCTTATTCATTCTTTTTATTAATCATATTCTAGGCAAACAATACAGGAGAATAGGAGTATATCATTAAAAATATCATGAGATGACATCATATGATACAACATATTGCATTACACCACAATTAACAAATATGTTCACATCTCTGCAAAATGAAATCCAAAAAAAATTATACAACCCTACCTAATGTAAGAAAAGTAAAAAAAAACAGAAACAAAAAAAAAAGACTGGGCAGCCTGTCCTGAGAATTTGTTAATAAAAATTAATCGTCTGGTCTTCAAGAGAAAAGAAATATCATTATTTTCCTTTCCAGACTATATTTAATTTTATGACCATTTTGTGTTCAGTGTGACAAACACCACCCTTTTGGTGCAGTTTGTCTATTGTCAAGAGAAAGGCACTTATTTTTTGAGCATACAAGAATTTGAAGAAAGAGCAATGGGTAAATAAAGTGAAGTATTGGATTTGCATCGTTTCAATGTGTTATGGACAAGAAAGAGAGCAACCAAGCATTTTGTCTTAACTTTTAAAAATTGTTGGTTATTTTGCATATGGTGGGTGCATGGAATATGCTGCTACTGGATCTTTTCAGAGATTATTATGTAGGTATAGGAAACTGAGAGAAATGGAGGGTAATGCAGTAGGGAAATTCTAGGCTGTTAGAATAGGTTATTGGATCAACACAACACTCTGGGCTGAAGGGCATGAATTATGCTGTATATTTTTTTAAAATCCAGTATCTTTCAGCATCATTTCAAATCCTACACCAGTTTATCGTGGTAATGCCATATGATTTTAAAGTTGTGCAGAGTAGTTGAATCTCTAATAGACCAGTTAATTCTGCATTGGTGTTTCATTGGTTGGTGTGATAAGTTAGTAGCAATGTAGTGCAGGTCTTGGATTGCCACAAAGAAGCTCTCAGAAGCACTCTGAGTTTCAAAACATTTGTCCTAATATTTCAGTCCTTTGTTTATAGAGTGACGAGAATGACCAAGAACATCAGTCAGATACAGAAGACGGAACAAGTAGAAAGAGCCAGGTACCTTTCCTTATCCAAGCAGTAGACATGAAATGTTTATTTTGGAACAGTGAGGGAATATTCATGTGTGTTTACTCCATTCTGTTTGTTTTACTGTGTTTAAAACAGAATTAATTGTAATCTTTTAAGATCACTTGTACCTTCTTTCAGTGAAAGGAATTGTTTGTCTCCTGCATTTTGTGACATAAAGTGAAATCCATATTTGTGGCGCCGTTGTCTACTAAATAATACAGGCAAATTGATTTACTGTATTAGTTCATGTTGCATGTAACAATCTGCTTTTTAAAAAGTACTTATTTGGTCAATATGATGCAAGTTATGAAAATGTTATCATCGTTAAATTCTTCAACACTCAAATTATTTAGAAAGGGTTTTCATCCTTTCAGATATTGACATGAAATGTAAAACATTCAAAGATGCATTGTTTTAACTTTATCCTAACAAATGTTAAATCCAACAGGGTTTTAACTTTATCCTAACAAATGTTAAATTAAACAGGAGGAGAACATTGCAGAAAGAATAATGATTTGCTTATTCAAAAGAAGGTCTCCTTCCTCAGAATAAATGATGATGCTGACTGGTCCTGAAGTATTCGTGGTTACTTGTCTCATTCATTTGAAATATTCTACCATTCAGAGTACCATTGGGCACAGCTTTGTCCTGGAGCATTTCACATCTTTGAGAGTTGGTGGAGCTGAGCTCATCAATCAAGCTCCTGACTAGATTTCAGTTAGTCATTAAACCATTTGCAACAGGTAACCCAGCCGCTCATCTCATGCTGTAGCCATGGCACTTGCATGGCTGGGTCCATCAGAGACGCTGGTGGGTGTGCTTGATTGTAAGGGCCCAGCTATTCACATTGGACAACCTGATCAACTGGCTGTTG
This sequence comes from Narcine bancroftii, assembly GCF_036971445.1. Classification (NCBI taxonomy): domain Eukaryota; kingdom Metazoa; phylum Chordata; class Chondrichthyes; order Torpediniformes; family Narcinidae; genus Narcine; species Narcine bancroftii. Next base: position 103,647,309 of record NC_091479.1, on the reverse strand, counting down.
AGGCAATGACTTTTGCATAATCTGAAAAAGAATTAGAATCATTTTTGGAAATAGCATGCAGAATCTGGCCAGATTGAAAGGATTGGAAACATTTATTTGTAAGCTGGGCACAGCTTCCAATGTGGATGTATCTTTTGTGAGAGGTCCAGAAACGTGTTTTCTTTTTGTACCATTGGTGTAGCTGAGAATTAGTCACTGGTTCATGGCAGATGATCAAGAATTTGAATTCTAAACTCCAGGGATGGACGTAGGGTTTAAATCATGTGACTTAAAGCGAGGCAAACTGCGACACGCAGGAATGGGTGCAGTTTTCTAACTTTCCAGCCAGAAAGTGAATCCCCTGGTCTCCAAATTCAGCATTGGATAACGGTACTTTTTCCATGATATTGAATGCGCTTGTAAAAGACATTGTCCTTGATGAATGTGAGTTTTCAGCCTCTTGTTGCAAAGATGTAGTAAAAATATAAATTTACAAGCAACCTTTAGCTAGAAAATTGGCTTCCAGAAATGAAATTATAAAACTCATTCTGGCTCAAATAATTTGCATACAAGGTTTGACCTTTGCTTATAACATTTGGAGATACATTTTTATTTGATATTTAAATTAATCCCTGAATTTGGATAGAATTATGCCTCTAAAAGACCATTCAGGTATTCTCATAAACTCGTAACATGGAGATTGTTTTTAAATTGAAACACAGATTACTCACTAAAAATAATTTTACTCAAAAGCTTGATGAGAAAATTCCTTGCCCATAAACTCATTATTATGGTTTAAAATGGTTTCTTGTATTAATAATTTGTGTAAGCACAGATCTTTAGACAATTCGCCATGTACTTGGTTAATTTTGTACTTTAGCAGTCTTTCATACCTTTGAATTGCTACACGATCATAATTACAAGGCAGGTCTGAAATGACGTGTTTGAAATCATTCGTCATCAAAGGGCAGCAAATTGATCTTCAACTTATTTCACCCCGGGGGAGTCACGTGATGGAGTAGTGGCCGGTCGGGGAACTTCAGCCCTCTCCGGAAAAGTTTTAAAAAAACACAAAGGCACAAACATAAAAATTAAAACAAAGTGAAAGTAAAGGTGGGAAGAAAATGGCAGCGAAGAAAGAAAAGTCGAAAGCAACGGGGAGAAGAAGAAAAGACATCGGAAGAAGAAGGTGAAGGCCTTACCTGTCTGAGGAGGCCCGCCGCGGAGAGAGGAGCCCGCTCCCTCAGGTCAGTCGAAGTCCCGAGCTCGGGGCTACAAAAATGGCTCACGGAGCCAAGTAAAAGTGCGCAACCGCGCATGAAAAAAAAAACACTGACGGGAGGGGGGACCAGCTGAGGAGTCGATCTCCACAGCTGAGAATGACAGACACAACACAACAACAGGAAGAGAACATAGAAAATAACGAGAACAAGAAAGAAGAGAGTAAAAAGAAAACAAGGAAACAACAGATGACCAACCCAGAGCAAGAAGAAGAAGAACATAGAGAAATGGAAGAAGAAGGGAAAGGCAAGACAATGGATATTTTTTTTTAAAAGAATATATGGAATCGGTAAAAGAATGGCAATTACAAGAATTTAGTGAAATAAAAAGAATTAAAAGTGCAGAAGAAAAAATGAATAGAATAGAGATGGTCATGTCAGATATAGGAAAAAGAGTGGACAAGGTGGAAGAACGAGAAACAGCCATAGAAATGGAAGTAGAGAACTTAAAAAACTTATTTCAGCCCACATGATTTGTTCATTGGTTGCAGGTCGATCTAGGTCTCTTCATTTTTCTGCTGTTAATCACATTATATTAACAATTTCTCATGGGATTTATGTAATTGGGTCGACTAACCCCTTGCCAATTTTAAAATAAATACAAAACTAAAGATAAACTTTGGTCATTTCTCTTTACTAGCACATAAAACTGACAATTACGCCAATTAATTGGCAAAAGATTAGGTTTCATAAAATCAGGCAGAAGTGACTGGATTGTAGTAAATCATTCCTGATGGCTATTAATATATTAGCAGTGAGATCATAGACTGGAGTTAACATAAACAAAGTTTGTAATTCCTCAGCTAAGAAGTTAGCAGGATTAGATAAATGGTTTATTGAGATAAATTCTTTGGCATGTACTTGGTTTTTAAAACTTAAACAATTGAGCTGAGATGGAGTAAGTGGCTTCCTGCTCTTTGGAGAGTCGGCTGATACCTTCCATCTGGCTTGAAGGGGATGAGTGTCAGAATCCTGGAGAAATTAGACGTTTGCTCGTGAAGGCAAGCCGTGATCCTTTCTCGAAGTCACCAAATGCACAGAGGACATTTTTCCCTCAAGTACTTTTTGTTTATAATCTATCGAGGTTTGAATTCTAATATGCATGTGATTTTTTTTTTTACTTTGTGGGTGAGAGGATGAAGATTGCCACATGGCTCTAGTTTGGAGTCCTTAGTAAATCTGTAGTGTTTAAAGAAAAATGTGCATGATTTTGAATGTGCTCCTTAATTCAAACTTTGCTGGAATAAAGGGAGTTTGATCTTAATTTGAGGCACAAGCAGTTCCCACCCTGTCCTGTTGATCAGGAATGCCCTGAGGTTCAGTGAATGTGGAGTGAAGGCATTTGAACTGGGCTGTCTTTATCCAAAAACAATTTCGATGGCGTTGATTTTCTTTATTCATTAAAATGTTCTGGATTTTATAAGGAACCGGAAAATGACAAAACAGGAGTTGCAGACTTTCCCCACCATTCAATATAGTTATGTCTGCTCTACCCCAGGCTTCATCTCTTGTTCTCTGCCATTCACCCTCAAATTTGGAGCTGTCTGTAAGGAGTTTGTCCATTCTCCCTGTGCCTGCTTGGGTTTTCTGCAGGCATTCTGGTTTCCAGAAATTTGAGTGATTAAATGGCACAGGTTTAAACGGTAGGAGCCGGCTTCTACTGTGCTGTATATAAAATTTGAATTTTCATAAATCTATCCACATTCTCTTTTCATATATCCAATGATCTGGACTCCAAAGCTCTCTAGGGTAGAGAACACTGGAAATTCTCTATCCTCTGTGAGGAATTGTTCATGTGCACCTCAGCTGTCAATGGCTCCCCCCTAATCCTGTACCTTTATTCTCTTACTTGAAACTCTTCCGGTCGTGGAAATAGTTCAACATTTAACCTGTCATGTACTCTTAGCATCTCGTATGCTTCGGTGAGATCACACCTGATTCTGTCCAACTCTAAATAATAGGAATATAATTTATTTATTTGCTTGTAATAGGACAACCCTCTCATTCCACGAATTGGCCTAATAAATGCACTACCATTGCCAGTACACCCTTCTTAAAGGGGCCAAAATTGTGCACATGACTCCAGGTGCAGTCTTGGTGTTACTATGTATAAAATCTATCTTCCTCACAGACAGCCCTCTTGCAATAAAGTCCAAAATGCCATTTTCCTTCCAATCTGCTAGCTGCACTTGCCTACTTGCATTTACTGAGTAGGTCCGTTGCAGCACCTTTATAAATGGTGGTATAATCCCCCACCTCACTGACAAAAGGCAAAGGAGGAAAAACCCAACACCCAACCCCAACCAACCAATTTTCCCCTGCAGCCGCTGCAACCGTGTCTGCCTGTCCCACATCGGACTTGTCAGCCACAAACGAGCCTGCAGCTGACGTGGACTTTTACCCCCTCCATAAATCTTCGTCCGCGAAGCCAAGCCAAAGAAAGATAATCCTAAACATTTTATCTGTTAATGTGATGGCCTACTGTGGATCACACTGTAATCTTCTTGGTGTCAAGTTTATCTGATGTTTGAATTATTTTTAGCCCTCCCAGGCACTTGTATACCACCTGCACACCGGTCGATGAATCCTGATGGTTAAGAATGGAAATAATTTTTTGTTAATCCATTGTAACGGATGACATTTTTTACCAAGAATAATCAAATGCTGTTAATCTGGTTTTAAAGTTTTTACAGTGAGACTTATCTTGCAGCCGAGTAACTGAACAGTTTTTTATAATCAGGAATGTTATTGGTGCAAAAGATTGGTCAATTCAAACAGCTCAATGACTCAAATGAATGAATAATTATCTTCTAAATATTTAGCACAGCAATTTACAATAGTTGCTTAATATTGAATCAGACACTGTTTTTTGTCATGTAATAAAACAGGAATGTAATATTACATTAAAATTGCCTTTAGTCTGCCATAAGGGAGACAAAGAATTGCCATTAGTATTTCATGGTTCCCCTTGCAATCAGATAAAGAAGTAAAACAGAGTCATTTTTGGACCATGGTTGCGCATTTGAATAATGTTTAATAATGAAATTCCAAAAATTCTTCAAAACTTGAAATCTAATTTCCTTCTTTTTTCCTTCCAGAATGATAGACTTTCAAGGTAAGAAGGTCACTTCAGGTTAATTGCTGCTCTGAATATACTTCAGGAATCAAATTGTATATTATGCAAGTAATGTTTGTGTTCAAATTTATTGTCATCTGTACCAAAGATATAATGATAGGCACTTTGCAAGCAGACAAATAGACATCTCATACATAGTACAAAAGTTCAGAGAGGCAGAGAAAAATCGATAATCCTGAGCAAAAGTGGTATAATTTGCTATTTTGGGGTTCATTCAGGATCCTGAGAACAATAGGGAAGAATCTGTCCTTGAATCTGGTGGTGTGGCATGTCACTGGTGAATTTCCTTCCTAACTGGGAGTGGGGGGGGGAATAAAGAAAGTGTGGCTGGGGTGGGATGAGACTTACAGTATATTGGTCGCTTTTCTAAAACCATTTGAGTTGCAGATGGATTGGGTGGCGAAGAGGAGGGCATGGGGGTGTGTGTATGTGTGATGGACATCCTCTGCATCTCCTTGTGATCTTGGGCAAAGCAGTTCCCATACCATGCCATGATGTACCCTGATAGGATGCTTTCAGTGGTGTACCTGCAGAAGTTGTAAGGGGCGTGTGATGTGACTGTTTTTGGGGAAAACAAGCCAAGGTTATGGGATGGGCAATGTTTTGTTGTGCTAGGATTTGTGCATTTGCTTTAGCTGGTGCTCAATGTTATCTGGTCATGATACAGTACTGACAACATGGTAACATAGTTACATTTATCTTGCAGGTTTGATGCAGGAATTTCTAGTGGTGCGCTTAATGAGGCTTCTGACCTATTGGCTAGTCGAACTAGTTCATATAAAGAAAATCGACTCATGCCTCACAGCAGAGTCAAAAAGGAAGATGCACTGGATTATAAAAAGGTGACTGCTGCTGTGGTGTTTGTACACTTGTGCTGTGTAGAAGGGTTTAATTCTTAAAAATCAGGGCCACAGATACTTTTGTAATGAGTTTGCAAAGCAATTTCTTTGTCAGAGGGCCATAGGTTGACAGCGACGTTGCAGGATGTAGTCCTGATTCCATCCCCTTGGGAAATGAAGCATTCCAAGCCTATGTGCAACAGGACAGAGACTAGCTGATAGTTGGTAAGTAGCATTCAGGTCACACAAATTAATCGACATGGCCAGCTTCATCAAGAGTGACTCCATTCACTTCTATTTGATGTTGCCATCCTTGAGTTCCCCATCACCATCATCCTTGACCAGAAACACTGCTGTCTGTGACTGGAAGAACCAGTAGGGAGCTCACTCCTTGAGCTTTGTCACTGATTTGAAGCTACATCCAGGTGAGTGGTGAGTACCTGGATGAGTGCAGCTCCAGCAGTACTGGAAGCTTGAACACTCCCACCCCGCTCAGCTAAACACAGGATAAAGCAGCTCACTTGATTGGCAGCTGAAATACTTGTACCTTTGCTGGCACTTCATTGGTTTCAAAATGCACTGCTAATACCTAGGCAACACCTCCCTAACCTGCCTTCTCAGTGGAGTGAAACATGAAAGTCTGCAGATGCTGTGATTGTAGCTAAAACTCACAGAAATGTTGGAGGATCTCAGCTGGTATCGCAGCATCTAAAAGAGGTAAAGATGTTCTCTTTGGAGTGTAGAAGGATAAGAGGAGTCTTAATAGGGGTCTACAAGATTATGAGAGGCATCGATAGTGTGTACAGCCAGCACCTGTTTCCCAGGGTAAGTTCAGCAAACACCAGAGGACATGTGTTGAAATGAAGGAAGGGAAGTTTAGGGGAGACGTCAGCGGTGTTTTTTTTTAAAGAGTTGTTGGTGCTTGGAATTCCTTGCCAGGGTTGGTGTTGGAGGCTGAAACAATGGGGGCATTTAAGAGACTCTTAGACATATAGGTAAAAGAAAAGGAGGGTTATGGGGTAGGAAGGGTGTATTACTTTTTTTAAGGAAGGAATATATGGGTTGGCATCACTGAGGGCCGAAGGGCCTTTACTCTGCTGTATTGTTCTATGTTCTAAACAGTATATTACTGACATTTCAGACCTGAGCCCTTCTTTAATGAAGAAGCAAAGAACAGGAGGGTGCTTCATTGAGCCATTTAAATTCCCCATCCCATTCCCTTGCTGGGTGACATGTCTGTCCATATTGTCGTGTACTGTCAGACTAAGATCACCCTCAAATTGGAGGAACAATACCTCATCTTCTCTCTGGGCATCCTCCAACCAAATGGCATGAACATTAACTTCATTGGTTTTTGTTTAACCCCCCCCCCCCTCTTTTTTCCCCCAGCTCTCTCTCTCTTCCCTTTGTCTCCTTTCACAAAGCCAAAACCTCTCATCATATCCAATTAACACCTTTTGTTGAGCTGGTCTTTATTCTGACTCCTTTGTGTTCTTTGCTTATTCCTTGAAGAAGGGCTCACCCCCAAAACGTCGTTAAAATATGTCTTTACCTCCTATGGATGCTGTGAGATCAGCTGAGTTCCTCCAGTATTTGTGTGTATGTGTTTTTTTTTTTGCTACCTTCTCAATGGCCAAGTGTTGCAGGGGCAGCAGATGCATGGAGGTTAACCACTTGTTGCCTAACCACTTGTTGCCTACTCTCATGAAGCATTGTGTTTATCTTAATATACACTAATGTCGTTGGCGCACCTGCCTCCCTGTGTGGCTGCAGCAAGAATTTTACTACATCCGATATTGTACTTACGTACAAGTAAACTAGCATCACTCATTCAAATCACACCTGCCCTGGTTTTCACAGACATCATTACTTCTCTGTCGTGGGCCTCGCGTATACAAAAAAAATGACCACCCGGTAATTTGAGAAGGCTGCTCGCCACTAGTGGACTTGCCAACGATTGGGGGTGGGGGGGGAAACGGGGATGAATAAAAAAAACTGTCATCACATGAAACTAACCGATGTCATTGTCAGTGATGCTTTCCTTTGGAAGAGACATCAACCCAACGGGTTAATCATTTGTCTGTTGATGTTCCCAAGATCAGGAGACTTTTTCTGGAATTCATTTGTAATATTATCCTTCAGCTAACACCATCTTTTACCCAATTGCCACTTGTCTGATGTGACTGAAATCTTGGAGTGGGATCCATCAGTGGTGGTGTGGTTCCACAGGATGCCGTTTGTCTCAGAAGCGTGATTATAATGCAAATTCTCAGTACAAATGAGAGACTTCCGCAAGGGGTAGTACGATTGACTGGAGTGAACAATGGTAAAGTCGCTGAAGGTGGATGTTTAACGTGTGCTTCTTATTTGTGGAACCTGGAAGAGACTTTGGTTAAATCTGATGATATTTTTGCAGCTCTATGAACAATTCCTCGCAGAAAACGAGAAGCTGAAGGCAAGTCTACATGACACAAACCTCGAGCTGACAGAGTTGAAAGTGCAGTTGGAAAAAACAACTCAGGTATGTTCAATGGTCACTTTTTGATGGAAGTCCTAAATTTCAGGGAAGCCATTGGGAAATCTATTGTAAAAACACAATGCTGGAGAGAGTCAGCATGCTTTATATAGCAAAGATAAAGATACATAACCAATGTTTTGGGCTGGAGCTTCATCAAGGTCTGAGCAACATTTTGGCAGGTGCCGGAACACAGTCCCCACAGGCAAGAGGTAATAGGTTGATGATGGAGTGCATGGCAGCACACAGGGAGAGGGATGGCTCTGAATGGGGTGGGGCGGGGGGAAGTTGGAGGGAAGGAGCCAGGGATGGGGAAGAGTGGGAGAAGGGTTAGCAGAAACTGAAAAAGAATTGTTTTGTTACTTTGTGCCAAAGTGTCCCACATTTTAAGGAGAGCAGTTGTCTGATCTTAAATGCAGACTGACCTTTGATATGCTTGTACTTCCTAATTTCTGCTGTGTTTATAAACTGAATATTTCTCAGGGCCTGAACAGCAAAGCCTCAAGTTTCATTTGTATCTAAGCTTTTATCAGTTCTCAGTTTGCCATTTTTATGCAATGTCGGGATATTTTTAAGAGGTTCCCCATACCTGTCTGCATGTCCTTTTAATACTTTTTTTGAATATTTTAGTTTTCACAGAGTTACAAAATCTAATAAACAAAGCCATATGTACATATGCATACCCAAAGTCCGTTTTTGTCCCAACACCACCCTCCCCCACTCATCATGGGGCACCCTCCCCCACTCATCATGGGGCACCCTCCCCCACTCATCATGGGGCACCCTCCCCCACTCATCATGGGGCACCCTCCCCCACTCATCATGGGGCACATGACCCCTATCCAAACATGTAATGAAAAAAATCACAATAGCATCACCATTCAAAGAGAATGCTGAAAAGAAAGAAACTTAAAAGAAAAAAGAACCTTAAAGGACCTGAAAGAAAAGGGCAGGTGTGTCATCCTTGCCCAGCCCTATTTCTGTAATCACACCTCTGGCCGTACTAGGATAATTTAATCTTATCCCTATTTAAAAGGGGAATCAATCTATCTGAGAACCAATAAACTGCAGTTAAGGTTGCCACACTCTACTGAATGTCTTTTTAATTCTTCAACGTTCTTGGGATGTGTGCAACTCTGATTTCATTTCCACCTTATCTCAGCAAGAATAACAGATTTCCAGAAATTACTAAATAATGTGGGGTTTAATAACAGTCCAGTACTTGATCATAATTGATTTTCATTCCAGATTTATTAATTAATATTGTGGAAATCAAATTTCACTTGTTTACATTTTTTAAAAAACTTATTCCTCCACCATCTCTCCCTAGCCTACCTACCATGACCAGCCCTGAAATATTTCCATTTCAACCTATTGAAGATAGCAGTGCCTTCAACTCCCGGGGCCTAAACCCTAAAACTTTCTCCGAAACCTCTCCCCCTTCCTCCCCTCCACCCTGCTCCCTTACACCACCCAACTCACCTGGAGGCTTTTGCTGTTATTCCTCAGTACTTGGGCTTGTTCTGCTTGATTACATAAAACGTTATAGCTTGCTACAGGCCTTTTAGTTCATGATGTTGTGCCGACCAATACTTCCACATGTTTATCAAAATTCCACTCACAGCATCAGTTGGGATGGAAGAAAGAGGAAATAAAAGCAGAAAGGATTGGGAATGCTCAGCAGGTTTGGTGGATCCTTATAAAAGAGCATTGACCCAAGAGATTAATCTTTGTTTCACCATATTCTGTTTTGTTTATGCTTCAGATGTTCAGTTTTTTTTGCTTTTCTGTAATGCTGGGCCAGGTGGTGATTCCGGTGTGAGATCACAACTATTCTTTACTCTCATTGATTTTATTACTCAATCACCACATCATATGCCTACAATTTCTAAAGTGTGCAACTAAAAAATGACCTTGATGATGGTTGAAGAGCCATCCCCTCATCTGATGTCTTTTTAATTAACAACTCTCCATCCTCTGTAAATAACATAAAACAAAAAAAGTCTGCTGATGCTGAGGTTGAGTGCAATACCTAAACAAACTGGGGAAACGTGTGACGTGCTGAGTTTCTCCAGCATGTCTGTGTAATAACCTTTTGGCGTTTGTTCTGTTAATCCCTCATAGAATCTTCAGTTTGAATGTGATCAACCCTCGTTCTAAGCTCGTGAATCTTACTGGGGCTCCCCTTTGGGAAGAACCCCTTTATCCAAGGAAGAACTCTTACAAATTGGTGTTACTGCAACTCCCAAGGTTCATACATCTTCTAGTTTGGAGGCCAGAATTGCGCACGGAGTTCCAAGTACAGTCTCTCCCATTCTCCACCATAAAAGCAGCACCTGCCTTAACTTCATGTTCCAATGACTTTATGATCCACTTAAACATCTTGAACCATTTCATTTCAAGTTACTGGCCTAATATTCTGGTGCTGATGCACCTCTCTTCATCTAACTCCATCCCTTTTACTGAATCCAAAATACATTTATACTGTTTGCTTGTGTTGTCCGACATTTCATATTATAATATTTCTCTTGGAAAATAAGTTTTCCCTGGATTGTTTCTCTTTTCAAACAATCACTGACAATCTTGCAGTTCTGGTCTTACCTACAAATGAAAATATCTTCACCTTTTTTCAACTATGTGGTGACTTTAATGAAGATTAACGGTAGTCTTCAGTTTCAAATTCATGCTGTTAATACAGAAGCTTTTATACATTTAACTAGCTCAGTAAATGGTTTTGGTTTGTACCATCAACATTCTTTTTGTCCCCATGATGTTGCTCAACCCATTAAGTTCCTTCAGATTCGAACATCTGCAATCTCCTCTTGATATTAAATTGAAGTCTTGAATATAGCCATACTGATCTTTGAGTTAATAACTGGCAGGCACGGGTCGCTTAATCAAATCTACAGAAATCACCAACACAGTTTCAAAGTGCGGGTATCGGAAAATATCTCTGCTTGCAGTAAAGTTTCTATCATTTCTGTGGTTATGTTAAAACAATGTTCTACCTTCACAGAGCCAAACCACCCACCCCATTCAATTCTTACCTTTCCTCTCTCCAAGCCTCCTCTCCATATCCAATTAAAGCCTTTTGTCTGTTGGTCTGCTCCAGAGTTCCTCCAGTAGTTTGCAGTTTTATAACCGCACATTATAATAGCGAAGTAAGATCTTGGTCTTTGAATTTACTGCTGCTATCAATTCTTTGGAGTTCTCCAGCAACTCATTAAATTGAGTGACGTTTGGTGGATTTTGGTTAATATTCCATTTTATTTCTGTCTGAGTTTTTGAAGCTCTATCGAACCATAGAACACTACAGCACAAAAACTTGCCCTTTCTATTCTATGCCACGCTATTTTTCTGCCCAGTCCTACTGACCTGGACAATATCCCTCCCATCCATGTACCTGTCCAAATATTGTCCTATAAAAATAGCCTCGGTGTTCTGCTTTGTTGGGAAGGATTTATGTGCAAGATTTTTCATTGAGCCTCTTGGGAAAGGGAGATGACAAGCAGCACGAGATAGCCTCTGAATCACTGGAATTCTGGGTGTAAATCATCTGTGGACTGAGAAGCGTTTCCCTAAACAAGCTGCCTAACATTTGTCTTTCAGAGGCAAGAAAAGAAATCCGATCGATCGCTGCTCGAGATGGAGAAAAGGGTACATTTCACATTATGGTTCTCTCGGGGCAGAATACTTCGTAAAGACACATTAGAGTATCAAATTAAATAGAGTTTAACACGTCAGTTCTTAAATTTAAACTCGTCTTTATTATATAAATATTAGACATACAGCATGGTTACAGATCCTTCCAGCCCATGAAGCCATGTCTTCTCCTCCTCCTTCCCCCCCCCACCCCCCAAATCATATTCCAATTAACCCACAAACCCTGTGTGTTTTGATAACCTTTGAATTGGGCAGTAATGGTTTGGCATTCATTTGAGTTTCTGAATTCGTATTCTGTTTGAAAAAGAAACTTTTTGCATGAGATACCTATTACCTTATTCTGGTTTGTGAGTTCAAAAGTCAATCCAGTCGTGCTCATCAGCATTGCAAGTTTCAATGAAGTTGCCATAGGCAACAATGGAAACTAATAGGGGGTAATACTCCACAAAAGATTTCACTCTTTGTGAAATGGGTGTGTTCCGTATCTTAGAGGAAAAGGTTTCCTGTTTTCAGCTGAAAGTCCAAGTCCTTCACAAGAATAATTGGCTGTTTTCGTGTTATTGAAGTAACTCAATGTTCTGAATTTGGGGGCCATTTATAAACTGGAATAGTCAACAATTAAAATTTCCACTTAAAGGAAAATAATCAATTGGCAGCATCTTGAACCAAACTGAAAGTGGAGAATGCTGAAAGTTCTCAGCAGGTCCACGAGCATCAATGGAGAGAGAGTTAGCATTCCAAGGTGATCTTTCTAGCTTTGTTTTGATTGAATTCACATAGATCCTTGAATATAGTACAAATGGACCCAAACCCTTTAACATCATTATCAGGAAAGATTTGACAAAAATTCAATTGGCAGGTGGTGAAAAACTTTGTTCAAAATTTTCTCTTAATTTTAGACCAGCCATTCTTAACCTTTTTTGGCTACGCCCCCTCTTTCCCCCCCCCTCCTCCCTACCTCCCTCAAACACCCCTGGACTCTGCTCAAAGTTATAGCCCCTTCCCTGTTCCTGTGAGGTAGTTTAGGTGTCTTCATTAGTACTTCTCTCCTACTGACGACATAAAACATATAAAAATGTTTTGTGATTTCAGTCTGTGTCCTTCCTCCCCCCCCCCTCCCAAAATGTACTGTGCCCCCCCACCCCCTGGGAGGCCATATGACCCATGTTGAGAATGGCTGGTTTAGAGTATAGAACTGTAAGGCACAGGAACAGTCCCTATGAAATATGCACTGAACATGATGCTGAATTAATTCTCTTCTGCCTGCACAGGATCCATGTTCCTGCAGAGTCATGTGTCTGACCAAAAGCCTCTTGAATGCTGTTATTGTATCTGCTTCTTCCAATGCAGACTGTTTCACGAACCTCCTATTTGGTTATATCTAACAAAAATTCTCTGCAAATCTTACTTTCAATGCATGTCCTGGCATTTTTACCCTGAGGAAGAGGCTGTTTGTCTGCCCTGTCTCTGTCTTCTTTGGGGAGCCAAGTTGGTGCAAAACTAGTACAATGCCAGCAACCTAGGTTTTGATCTGCCGCTATCCATAAGGAGTTTGCTCATTCTCCTGGTGACCATTTGGCTTTCCCCGGGTGCTCTGGATTCCTCTCAGCTTTCAAAATGTCCTGACATTGTAGGTTAAATGGATGGCACAGTCTCGTGGCCCGAAGGAGACTTGTTATCGGGCCATAAATTTCAACTGAATTCAATAATGTTCTAAACTTCTCTCAGGTCTCCCCTGAGCCTCTGATGCTCCAGAGTGAACAGCAAAAGTCTCCCAACTTCCTGCAGCTCAATCCCTTGAATCCAAGCAGCATCCTGGTGAACATTTTCTGTACCATTCCAATGGTTTCACCCTCTTCCTGCAACAGGGCAATCAGACTTTCACAACAAAAAGCAGAGGGCAGCATTCAAGACTTGTCTGTTGTAATTGGTTCAACAAATCCCAGTCCCATCACAGACATCATGCAATCTTCCAAAGAAGAATGATTCTTCCTGTAAAGGAGTGTGCCGATATTGTTTGCCTGATCATGCCTTCAGAAATGAAAGGATGTGCTCTGGCTTCTCAGTCAGTCCTAATGATTTGTCATAATTTGATAGGAAAGAAGAGCTTTGGAGAGGAAGATCGCTGAAATGGAAGAGGAACTTAAGGTAAAGATCACTCCAGTGTGACATTAACAGAGTTGTAAAACTTCAATGAAATTCCAAAAGTATCTTTTAAATATATTAATTTAAGAATACCCAACTGTCTTTTTATTAAAAAAGTACAGTTCACAGTAAATTGGTAAATAACTGCACGCATTAAATTGATAGATTTAGATTAGTGAATGTTTTAGAGAGTGATACATAATGAAGTAACATTGGGAATTATTGCTCATCGGGCCAAGCTGCTTTGATCTAATTTATTATGATGTAGAACAGCTCAAAGGTTTTAATCATCATGTGTGGATAAATCTTTTGAGTGTGTGAAAAGAATATAATTCCTATCTGCAATAATCTGCCATGTATATTTATGTTAATATACCTGAAATGTAAAAAGGAATGATCTCATTGTGTGGATAAAATCAAAGGCCCTGTTCTTGGTTCAATTGCATACTTGGCAGAAATAGTTGTTGCAAACAAATAAACACAGTTGTAAAGTCAATAAAGCTTCCCTTTTAAACTGAAGCAGGCCTTTATTGTACATGAATGATGTCCTGTAAAGTATTAAGTAGAGCATACAATTCTGTTGCCTCTGGTGCACTTAAAGACACAATCCTCTTGCATTGATTTTACCATGCTGTGGTCCAGGTCTTACTTGGATCCCAGTATCTGCCTTGATCATACAGGGGGCCCATTTTTCAAAAAAATGTTTTAGGATTAAATGCTTGTTCAGATTTACTTTTATTCATCATTCATCACTTTGCAAAAACCTTGGTCCCTATTTCAACAATTGGGTCTGAGTTTAGACCTCACCTTGCTGGAGATGAGGAGGTGATTTTACACATGCATTTGATTTGTACCTTCTCACCCTGACTGAGGTTTTGGCTTGAAGAAATATTCACAGACCCTGTTCAGGGATAATGTTGCTCTGCTTCAAGCAGCAGGTCTGCCCTCATTCTCTTATTTCCAGGGCTTGTCTAGGTGAAGCAATGATTTGCTTTTTTCACTGTCTTCGTTGCATGTCATATTAAGATTTTTCAGCAGATGTTTGTCTTTTGAGAGGACGTTACATTTGCATGCTGTGAGATACCTCACTGACATGCAATTTCTTGAGGCCACATTACAAGACGTTGGAAACTTGCTGGGCTGCTCAGATCTTGACCTTGTTTTCTGGTGTCCTATGACGTGTGTCTCCATGGTCTTGTGCACTGCCAGACTGAAACCATCCACAAATTAGAGGATCATATTCCGTCTGGGCACCCTCCAACAGGATGGCATTAATATCAACTTCTATGATTTCCTTCAGCACCCCTCCCCCCCCCATCTATCCCCGTCTCCTTTCCTTTTCCATCTCTCCTTTACCCAAATTCTGCATTCACAGAGCCAAACCCCTCCCTCCACCAATCAGTTCTCACTTTTCTTCTCTCCTAGCCTCCTCTCCATATCCAATTAACATCTTTTGTCTGTTGGTCTGTACTCTTCCCCCTGCCATTTATTTTAATTCAGCCTGCTCCTACCTTGAGGAAGGGCTCAATGTTGGTTGTATATATTTACCTTTTATGGGCACTGTGAGACTTGCTGAGTTCCTCCAGCATTTCTTTGTTTTCACTACATTCACAGTGTCTGCAGACTTTCACGTATCACTTCATTGAAACTCTTGGCCATTTCCATGTTCAATGGGTGTCCGCTCATGCTGAGGCTGTCCGCAAGTTTTACATCTTCCTGCAAGGGGGAAAGAACTTTTCTGCATCTGTCTTAAATTAGATGGTTCCTCATTTGGTCGGTGTATGCAGTACTGCTTCAAGTCCCTCATTTGAGCTCCCTTCATCTCTGGAATTGAGTTCAAGTTTATTGTTGTCCAATTGTACAACTACAATCTGAGGAAACAACATTCTCCGGTTCTCGGTGCAAAACAAGCAGACACACAAGCAGACACACAACCTGTGCAGAACATGTATCAATCACGGCAATGATATCTTCACCTAGGTATGAAGGCCAGAACTGCACAAAACTCCACTTTGGTTCTTACCAAAAGTCTATATCAGTGATTCTCAACTTTTTTTCCATAGGTGCTCTGTGGTTAGTAAGGGATGACTTAAGGTGATATGTGAGCGGTGGTGGGGGGTGTGGGGGGGGCAGGGGGGAAGCTTGAGAACCACTGTTCTATAAATTTCAGCAAGAGCTTTGTGCATCAAAAGTCCTATTACTTGGCGTATCTTTTTACATGTATTTTGTGTTTGATGAGACTATTATTGCCTTCTCAATCTATAGGCAGCAGCTGAATTCTCATGAGTTGTGTATTGATCAGGATTTGTTGCTGCTGACCCCCTCTGCAAGAATGGGAGTTGGTTATTCACTACCTTGGAATGAAGGACAGCACAGAAACAGACCATTCAACCCATTCGGTTTGTCAACCATGAAGCCAATCTGCCTGCCCATGGTCCATAAATGTCCCTTAAACATTGCCTCGTATGCTCTGTAAAAAATTCCCCTGTTCACCTTTAACCCATGTCGTGCTTGATATTTTCACTCTGATGGGAAAAAACTTCTGAATATCTGTGCCTCTTGCAGTTTTATAAATTTCTATCAGATCCTCCCGTATGTCCAGTACTCCAGAGAAAGTAACCCAAATTTATTCAACCTCGCTTTTGTAGCCAATGCACTCCAACTCAGGCAACACCCTCGTGAACCTCTTCTGTGAACTTTCCAAAGCTCCCATATCCTTCTTGTAATGGTTTGACCTGAAATTATCAGAAGACTCAAATGTGGCCTACCAAAGTTTTAGGCAGCTGCCAATTTTTTCCTTCATGTCCCAATTGATCGACGGCAAGTATGCCTTCCATTTTATTTAAAGCCTCTGCAATTGCAGTGCTCAGCTTATTTTCTTCATAGATTCCTGGTTCCCCAGTCTCTAAACGATGGGCTGTGACCACTGATGCACGTTCACTTGAACCCACAGTCTTTTGAAGTACATATCTGAAGTGCTTCCAACTTTCTTATCTTAATTTATTTTTGTACCACGGTGACATTTCAATATAATTCTTGATGTTCTGGAAATATAGTTAAAAGTATGTTTATTATTTTTCCATCTGTGGAGTTTTTTAATTCCTAAATTGTTTAGTTTGAACCAGGAAGATAGGTGGGTTTGTTTCAGGATCTTATTGACTACTTCCATGTCAATATCACTTGCTAGTTTGTCCAGTGAGGGGATAACCTCGTCGATTTTCACATTGATATTGTGATGTGAGGGAAGTCAGTCACCAGTTATTTGGGTTTCCTTTTCACAAGACCAGTAATGCATTTCTATCAGTTCAGTTCCTGTAAACGTGGATTAGAATGGTTGAATTAACATGAATGGTGGGTGTCCACCATGTAATCTTGCAGGAGAGCATGATTCAGCTTGACAATCACTGACGATCACCACCTGAATCAACAGCATCATGTTTGCTCATTCTGTTCTTATCAGCATGTTGCTGCCCTTGCCCTGTAAGGGCGTGGTCATCATTAACCAAAAGCTAAACCACAAATGCCATTAAAAAATTACGGAAGCAAGGCAGACTGTTTTCTGGTCCCTGAAGGCTTCTGTACTCTGAGACTAGAGTGTGATCGATGTCCGGTTCTCTTCATCTGCATTGGATCTGGAGAAACTGCAAGTAATTTTGATTTTACTCTTCAATGGCCTCTCTTCCTGCCATCAGTCACCTCTACCAGTGTCCTGGTGATGACACCTGTAAGACAGGTGATGCAAGCTGGAGTAGCAACAGCATCAGCTTCTTTATTACCCCAAGCCATGCACTGTGCTAATTTGACCAGAGAGCTGAATTTGTTCACTACCTCAGAACCCTGTCATCATATGATCAGCAGTCCCAGAAAGTTTGCCCTTTTTAAGATGTTGACGCATGACCCAGAGAACCACTGGTTCGTTTTTTAAACCAAGTTTGGATTATAAACATCCAAAATTAAAAGCTTCATGTGTTGATCTCTAGTATTGTTGAAGAACTTTGTTCTTGATGCATTTCCCCTGATGCAAAAGATGAGAATTCCATATTTTGGAGATCACCGTTAACAACTGTTTAGCCTCATTGTCTGGGTTGTTCGTGTCTTGATTGGAATGGATGTGCACACTGGGACATTGTCTCCGAAAAGGGCTGCGAAACTAATTTTCAGTCCCCATACAATTTATCCTCCAAGTGTGCACCAACAACTATTGGCACCTTGAGCAAAGTAAATCCTGCCAATGCACATCAAAATGATCTTTCAAGCAAGATGCAATGTGACCAAGGCTGGTTTAAATGGGTGCGTTGGAATGTCTTTTGGGAAACACTTTGAAGGTGAAATGCTGGAGGTGGATGGGCTTTAGCAGCAAGTTTTTGAGCTTCAGGCTAAAGTAGCTGCTGGAATTAGTCTAGTAGCATGAAGGTTAATGGAACATCCCATCTCAAGATCCAAGGATGTTGCAAAGGGGGGGCAAAACTGTGGAGGCACTTGAAAGCAAGGGTGCCAATTTTCAAGCAGGGAGCATTAGATTTTTTTTTTACCATTGTACAATTGGGTGTTTATGCATTTTAATCAAGCAGCTGTTTCAAAATTGCTTATTTCTACCATTTGACCTCTTGCATTCCTTCCCTCACTCCTTCACTTTGACTCCTGATTGTTGACAATATGGCATATGAAGCTTTATCCATTCTCACCAGTGCATCTTTGACAATTAGTGGAGTGGGTAGACACTTCTAATTCAACTGTCCTCTTGATTATTACTTTGATAAAGGGCTCAAGCCCAAAACGTTGATGATGTATCTTTCTTTGCTCTATAAAGTGCACTGTTTGACCAGCTGAGTTTCTCCAGCCTTTTTACATTATATTGTGATTGTGCCCTTTGGGAAATCAAAAATGTCTCTTGCTGCTAAGACCAGATCGGAAATCGTAAGCTCAGATGTTCATGGAGATCTATGTTGGGTATAATCAGTATTCATGTCAAAGTTGATCATTAATTTACTAGAAAGTCAGATGCCCTTGTTGTACAAGCCTTGGTTGCTTTGCCAAATGCTGTTTTGAGACAAGATTTTCAAGGCCTGTGCCATTGTGCCAAGTGAAACAGAGCCACTGAATTATCATTTGATTGACTTTTTTCTTGTGCTTGCTTTTCATTCTGCTTTCCAATTCTGTTTCTTCTTGTGTTTTGATCCCTGCAGAACCCGCAACAAATAAATCAAATTCAGACTCTGAGGCAGTTAAATGAACGGCTACTGGCTGAGAATAGGGCTCTGACCAGAGTGGTTATCAAGCTTTCTAAGTCCGCTAGGCAGCTGCAGGCTGTGGATTTGTAGTTTCTTTTCTTCACTACTTCTACCCTTCACAGCCAGGCAGGTGTAAAACCGGTTAGCTTTCAATTCCCACTTTCGCTCTTGTTTTGGACAAGGGCTGCTTTTTCTTTATTTTTTTGCTGCAGTGCTTCATCTAGAATTGTGGAATGCAAATGTCTTGCTTTTGTTTTGAGAGTTGAGCAGTTCTACGTTACTTGTACATATTTGTGCTGTGACTAATGTGGTTTCCTCTGTGTCCCAGTATTCCCAACGTTTTGTGAGAAAGTTCTGCAGCGTTACAGTAAGTAAGTAGGTGGTGTGTGGTTAAACAGACCTGTCAGCTAGCCAAGAATTGCTATGTTGTGGTGCTGGCCAGCAGAGGTTCGTTGCTAAACAAAGCCAACACAAATCGCATGGCTTTTTAACTGTGCTCGGGATTGATGTGAGTACTGAAACTCAGTTGCTGCCTGGCTTTCTGTGACTGTCACTCGTCTCTGAAACAAACATGGGTGATGAATGAAGCTCCAGTTGTTTGGAGTTCAATACCTGGTTCATGGACCCCCCCCCCCCCCCCCCCGAGTTACTACGCTCCCCTCTGTGATCTCCCCATAACGAGAGAATCCGTGTCACTGCATTCCCTTCAAACTCAGTTCACTGACAATTTTGTCAGAACACTGTAATTTTTTTAAAATGAAATTACGTTGATAACAGTAACATTCTATAGTTTAGAAAAATCAAGTCAAGTTTCGGACACTGGGTTATGTGAGTTTTACTCTACCACTTTGTGACCATGACTTGGTGCTTTTCTGTTGTGCAGGATAACAAAGTCTTTAAATAACTTTGGTGTGCTGTGAATGACCCCTTGGAGCACCGTAAAAATTTACATCCGATCCCAAGAAGGAAGCTTCATCTGCATAGTACATGTTTATATATTTTTTTATAATTTGTAAATTAATTGGGTGGCAAATGGCCACACCATAAATAATTTTTTAAAATGATAATTAACGGTGGGTCACAATCTACCCTCCATCAAAGATTAAAACAGACATTGTATGAATATGTAGCAGGCCAGATCAGTGTGTGGAGGGAGAGCATTAACACTTCAGGTTGACAATGTTTAATCGAATCCAGGGAAACTTGAGAGCTGAAACACATTTTCAATTTTGGGGGAAAGGGCAGGGTGGGAGAGAGAGATATGCGTGAATTGTTCTCTACACTCTGTTACCCTTCACCCTGCAATTTGTTTAATGATTGCAGTACCTGCTGTACATTTCCTGGATAGTTGATAAAACTTTTCACTATCTCAGTACATGTGAAAATAAACAATTCAATTTCTCGAGCCAGGGCATGTACGGATGATGGGTTTGATTCCAATCTAGCTTTGGTCAAATGTCAAAGTTCAATGTTCACATTAATTATCACAGCACATAACATCACATACAACCCTAGGATTTTTTTTCCCCTTGGTCCAGGCGGAATTTCTACACATTGATAGTGTTAAAAAAAAAACTGTACTCAACAAAAGTTACGTGTACAAAAGAGAGACAAGAACAAGAAGGAAGTGAAAACAAACTCTCCAATACAGAAAATAAATCGTCAATAATGTACAAAGTAAGACAAAGGAGGAAAAACCCAACACCCAACCCCAATCCACCAATTTTCCCCTGCAACCGTGTCTGTCTGTCCCGCAACGGACTTGTCAGCCACAAACGAGCCTGCAGCTGACGTGGACATTACCCCTCCATAAATCTTCGTCCGCCAAGCCAAGTCAAAGAGAGAAGAGTCCTTAAATGAGTCTGAATTGGTTGTTTTGGAGTCTGGTGGTGGAGGGGTTGCCTTTGTCCTTGAGCCTGGTGATGCAAGACTTGTGGCATCTATATCTTTTTCCTGAAGGCAGAGCGAGAACAGAGCATATCCTAGGTGTTATAATTACCAAGGATAATGTTCCCAAACTGAAAATGTTAATTGATCTTAAATTCCATAGCTGCCATGATGGGATTTGAACATTGGTTTCTGGATTGATGAGCCAAGCCTGTTGTTTGCTTGTGCAGTAATTTATCTGCTGCAGCCCCTCCATACCCAGTGTAAGAGACTTATCCGATGCAGAGTAAAATGTGACTGGCAGCTGGAAGAGTGGGGTCACCCTTATGGACTGACCAGTGGTTTTGGTGAAGCGGTGACACAAGGCTTCCTCCACTGTAGTGAAGAACACAGTATTGTGAATGAGGTCCAAGTGGGACTGTTCTCTGTCCTGAAGTTGTTTCCCATGGTAGGGCAGTCGAGGACAAGAGGGCACAACTTCAGGATTGAAGGGCACCGATATGAATGAGAAGCCAGTGAGTGGGGAACCTCTGGAATTTGCTACCATGGGCGGCTGTGGGGTCCAGGTCTTTGGGTGTATTTGAGGCAGAGACTGATAGGTATGTGAATAGTCAGGGTCTCAAAGGTTATGGGGAGAAGGCAGGGGACTGGGGCTGAGTGGGAGAATGCATCAGCTCAGGAAGAAATGGCGGGGCAGACACGACAGGCTGAAAGACTGCCTTCTGCTTCTATATCTTAATGGACTTATCTGAATGCCATTCTCTCCTCTGACCTGTCTCAGTTATGTACAGTGAGACCGAGTATAAACTTGAGGAACTGTGTTTCATGTTCTAACTCTGCTCATTTCATCTCTCAGACTCTGTGGAATTCAATCATTTTTAAATCAACGACTTCTTATTGGTGAAAGGACCTTGGCCTATGATATTAACTCCTCCTCCCTTCACAGATGCTGCCTGATCTGAGTTTTTCCAACATTCCCCTTTCAGATTTCAGCAACTTCATTGTTTCATACTACACACTTCCAATATTTTCTTACCATTCACTCCCATTTTTTTCAATCTCTTCCAGATGGATCTTCTGTGGTTCAGCAGGTTTCAGCAGACCCCAGTCAACCACAAAATGGATTATTCACTCTCTTAATCTCCACTGCATGACAGACAGTTCCTTTGTTTTCTCCACCAAAACTAATGTTTACTAGTTCAGATAAAAGATCCAAAGCCTAAACGTTAACTGTTTCTTTCTCTGAATGGTGCCCAACCATTATTTCTGTCAACTGAAATCTTTGGCCTTTTTAATTCTTGATGACTTTGATTGAGGAACAAATATTTAATTCAGCACAGACATTATGGGCCAAAAGGGCTGTTCTCTGGTCTCAATACCGTCCAGGATGTCAGGTGGAACTCCTCGTGTCCTCCAGGCAAGGCCGTGGGATCTTTTATAGTCAACTGACAAGTGTGTTCATTTTTAATTATGATCGTGGAAATCTGACTGTGGTCGTGCGCGGAGTACAAGGAGCTGCACTAATCACCGATGATGTGGTTTAGATGTCTGTACTGGGGTGATCTGCAAAAATAAAACACAAATGCTGCAGATGCAGGAAGCTTGTGTAAACAATGAGAAGCTGGAGGGACTCAGCGGGTCAAGCAGCGTCTGTGGAGAGAAATGGTCAGTTAACGTTTCGGATTGGAACCTCTTATGGAGATTAAATGTGATCTCACTCACCACATCACACGCAGTTTACCCTTAAGTCAACCTATGCTTGCCAAATTGTATATCCTGGAGGGTATAGTTTTTTTTTGTTCTGTTAGGGGAGAGATTGAGGGTGTAATTCATGGAGAAGTGAACGTTATTGTCATATGGCAGAAGAAATAAGCAGGGAAGTTAACTACCTCATTGCTCGGTTGATGTAATCAACCTATTTTGCCTTGGAAATCGATTTCTGTAGTGATGCTTCAATATGTGGTGTTGCATGACACACTTTAAACATTTTAACTACATTTCCCTCGAGTTGAATATGAAATCAAGCCATTTATTTGATCAGTTCATGTTATTTATTCTGCCATCTACAATTCCCAATCCTTTTTGCTGACCCTGTTTCTATGTTGCTCTTCATACTCTTGGCTTACTCCTCACTGTCATCGTCCCAGGCTCATCATGTTGAATGCTGTCTCTGCTTCCAAAGCCCTTCTCGCCTTCCTCCCGACAGCTCCATAAATGAGCCCCACTGTCCTTTTCCCAGCCTCTGCACTCTTTCACTGGAGCAACACCTCCCATTCAGGGGCAGTTGATGGCAGCTGCCAGTCGAGTCTTTGAGCGGTAGAGACAGTTCACTGCTCCATTAGTAGTCAAGGGCAAGAGCAGTTGGATAATTGGTTGGAGTTTAATTGTGCTGAGATATTTGTAATAAATCATAATAACAAGATGCTCCAATTGAATTCCTGTAGCATTGAAGACCAACATCCTATTTGCCTTCTCGATGACCTGCAAGCCAACCTTTTGCGATTCATGCACAATCACTCCCAAGACTTTCTGCACAATGGCGTATTGCACACTTTCACTATATAAATCATCATCTATTTTTCCCCCAAAATGGATGATTTGTTCTCCATCTGCTGGACCCTTTCCCACTCACCTAATTTATCTCTATCTCTCTGCAGGCTCTTTGTGTTGTCAATGCAGTTTGCTTTTTCACTTTCTACTTTCTGTTCATTGATGAAGCTGTCTTTTTTCTTGTGAACATTAACTAGGTGTGTCTTTTGTATTCCTAAAGTGTGGATATCGTCAACAAGGCCACCATTTATTGTTATCATTAATTTCCCCCTCACTTGCTGGACCAGTTTAGAATGAGCCCTTTGGGTCTCAAGTTAAAAGGAGTCCAGCAAGCAGTCTCGAACTTAAAAACACAATTTCTAAATTGAATGGACTAAAATGAACCTGCAGTTTCAGGCAATTGGGACCATATAATTGAAAATTATTATTTACTTCCCACAAGCTTCCCAAAGCACTTCACAGCCAAGGAAATGCTTTGGAAATGCAGTCTTAGTTTTATGGTGTGCAGAGTGGGATGCAGTTTGCCCTGAGCCAATTGGCTGCAGAATGTTTGGGGCCTTGACACTAAGGAAAACATCTGTGCTCTTGGACTCATGACAAGGTATATATTATCCACCTGATAGGATTGATTGAACCACAGTTTGATTTCCAGTCCTTGAGTAACTTGATTTTATGTAAAACATTGTTAGGAGGTACTTTGACATCCAAAAGACTAAAATCCCTAAGGCATACAGTAAACCTTGGCAATCACAAATATGAAGTTGTAACGCTCCAACTCTCAAAATCTATCCACGATCCCACAGTTCATTTTCCATGTTTTCGGCAGTTTGTCTGCAACTCATATGTGTGGACCCTTGTTTCGCATGAACCTTTCTGATGTGTTTCTTTGTGTCCAACCCAGATGTTACCGGACCTGAAGGCGGACAACCAAAGGCTGAAAGACGAGAATGGAGCTCTGATCCGGGTCATCAGCAAGCTTTCCAAATGAACGGGATTCGAGTCGCTGCTCTTGCCACCTGCTGTAATGATTTAGGACTCGTGCAGTCGTTCAGCCACATGAACCAAAAGACGCACTCGCCAAGGCTGCATCCCGAAGAAAATCTTCTGATGAGCCCATTTCATGTCTGTATATGGAAATCTGTATTTATACACATAAATGTCTGGCCATTTTGAACAGAAACCAATTGAAGAAATGAAATGCCCGAAACTCGTGTTTACAGTAAAATGAGGAAAAGTTGAAGGGCAGAAAGCGCCTCAGATACTAAACCAGAAAGCCTTACTTGTACATAAAACACGCCAACTGCTTTTGTTGCAGCAGCGACTGTTAAGAGTGCAACGCGATTTAACTGTGCCACAGAGTTGTTGTTTTCCACCTTTGCACGCTTAAGAGAATTTAATATGTGCTTCACCACCCACGTGCCAGTTCAAGTTGGGACAGTATTCACAGAACCATCCGTAGTGGAAGTGGTTTCCCCACCCCCATCCCTCCCCCATTGAGGAGTTAGCTGCAAAGACTGATTTGTCCCTCTTTATGGATCAGATAGATTTGGTGAAACGATTGCTTTCACTGTTTGTGCAATATGCATTTCTTTAAGATGCTTTAACAAGTCAGTTGAAGTAGATATATTTTACAAAAGATCATCTTGGCCTTTATCTGTCACACTTTTTAAATATAGCATAAATTCTCGGGTAATCTGTATGTAGCCTTCACTTTCCATTTTTAGCAGGTACTGCGTGTGTGTGTGCGTGTGTGCGCGTGCGTGCGTGCGTGTATATATATACTGTTTTAAGTTTCTGTGCACCATGTAGGCATGATGGTTGCACCAAACAGATTGCTCCAAGGTGCATCTTTTTTAATGAAAATGAAGTTTTAAGGCTTAAAAAGTGCATGTTTTTTCAATGATTTCTTGGACAAGTGTGGCGTCGTGAACGGTAAACGGCACATCTAATGTGGGATTTCAATATTCAAGTGCAGAAGAAATACGCCTCAAAGATTCATGAGTTTCTCACTCTGATTTGCATCCTGCGCACCACACCAGGCCAACCGAGCCTTTGCCAAAGCAATGTCATTTATAAACGAGTGTTTGTTTGAGGAAACTTAAATAATGGCGTTCACAAACTTTTTTAGTTTTGTATCCCTGATGGCTGGTGAAAGAGTTACTGATAGTCGGAACACCATCGTGACAAAGCCAAGAAATCAAAACGCACTTCCTATATTTTGGTGGCCTTTTGAAGATGATTTCAGTGAACTCTCCTACCACTAGACAATATGTGCATCACCCCTAGTTTATTTTGAATATCTATTTAAATACCAGAGCAACTACATATGGCGCATTATATGTCAAACAAAACCACTGAAGAGTTCGGACTTGCTGAGTCATTGTACATTGTAAAGCTTGCAGTATCTATTGTATTACCATTAAATATATTGTATTAAATGTGAATTTATACCCCTTCATAAAAACACCGTGGCTGTTGTGTTGCATTGCTTGTTGTGGTCTGGTGGAATGAGCACTTTGCATTTGGTATCCTTGGGTCATGATAGTTTCTGCCACTGGGTTTCGTGTAGGGGTTGGATTGGACACACTCCACCAATCTCAGGAGTTGGATTTCATGAAGGCATCAACAGAACGTACGAACAGTGTCTGAGAATGTGCTTGAGATTATTTATCACTGATGCGTGACATCTTGCAGAGATTTGACGGCACTCA
The DNA here is from genome assembly GCF_036971445.1 of Narcine bancroftii. Lineage (NCBI taxonomy): Eukaryota > Metazoa > Chordata > Chondrichthyes > Torpediniformes > Narcinidae > Narcine > Narcine bancroftii. Next base: position 103,621,373 of record NC_091479.1, on the reverse strand, counting down.
CGACAGCAGGAGGCTTGAATGCTGGTCCGTCAGTGTTCTAGGATTGGCTGGGCAAATAATGGAGCATGGTCTTAAAATGTGGGCGCATGTTCAAAATTGCAAAAAGCGTTTCTAGAAACATTTTGTTTTTTATTTAGGTTATTTATTCTTTATATTGAAGTGGCCGGTGTGCTGTGTCAGGTTTACTGGTAGTATCAAACAGACAGTGCATTTTCATGAAGTTGATTGTCAAAGCTACTGACAACTTTTGGATATTTGTATTTTGACATATACAAATAAAAATTAAAATGTTAACTTAGTACTATTTATTTAGTCATGAACTGAATAATAAACCAAAATGTTGTTTTGGCTTTCACATTGTTCTGGGAATGTCCGTGGGTACTTCCCTGAAGTGGAGGAAGGCAGGATTAGATTCTATATTTCTGGAGTGTGGGATTTAAGTAATGGTGAAAATAATGTGGTTAAGTTTGTGAAAGGCTTCCTGTGGGATACAGAATCTCTTACTGTAGCCCTTGAACCTCAATGCTACACAGATCTGTTGTCTTCCTGCCGGTCAGTGCATGATCTGATGAGAGCTTAACTTAAGGTGTGAGGGTGCTCCAGCAGTGAGTGAATAGTCTTCAGCATGTTTGGTTGTCATCACCACTGGATTTCCTTCAACTGTGCAAGCTGGTACATCAGTGTGTGCGTTTTACCTTTGTTTTATCCCTGGTTTCTGTCACTGTTCCCCTCCGTTTTCTTTCTATTGCCTTCCCGCACATCCTTTCTCTCCTTCCCACTTCTCCTACCTCATCTCCTCCCACCTCAACTGATCTTGCTTCAATGTCTTCCTGCTCTTTCACCTTCCTGTGCCTGCTCCTTTTTGCGGATGACCACCCCCCCGCCCATGTTTAAATTTTCTTACATTTTAAATTTAGACAAATAGGCCATTTCAACCCACAAGCCCAATACACCCAATGGAAGTATAACCCCGATATGCTTTGAATGGTGGGAGGAAATCAGAGCACCTGGAGAAAACCCACACAGACACAGGGAGAATGTAAAAATTCCTTGCAGACATCACAGGATTCGAACCCCAGTCCCAATCACTGGTGCTGGGTCAACTATGTCAACTTAAAAATGATCCTGATAACTCCTACTCTCTTTTACTCCCATACAGAAGAGAGGGGCCATTCGGCCTGTCTTTTCCATGTTGATCTTTGGGCACCCAACCACAATCCCAACTTCCAGCAGATGGCCTGTAACCTGTGGCTAGTCTTGCTCACCCACGTCCTGTGTAACTGATCTGCAACACATCTCTTTGACAACTCCTCTTGAATGGACCACAGACCCATTTATGCTTCAGTTTCCCATTCACCTGCCCTGTGTTGCAACTCCTGTTATCAGCTTATACTCCCACCACAGGCCAGTGCGGTTAGCATAATGGTTAGCCAACGCTGTAACAGTGCCGGTGATTGTGGGGGGGGTACAGGACCATTGGGTGTAATTGGGCACCTGTTACTATGCTTCATGTCTAAATTTAAATTTGAAACCCCCTCCACAGTGAGGCACATTCCCACATTCCCTCATTCTCTTTGCTCACGGATAGATGAAATTTCTTTGACCTATTCTCGGTGATTTGTTAGATGTGTCAACAATTGTGTTTCAGGAACATGACAAATGGACTTGAATGGAGTATCTGAAGACTTTGAAATGGAGAAATCATTTACAGGTTTAACAGAACCTGTGCTCAACTCTCCAAACATCTTTGCCTTCTGCTTTCTGCTGTCTTGGGAAGGTGCAAATGCACTTCAGAGTTGCATCTGGCTTGGGGAGGTTCAGTTCGCCTCTCATCTTTGAGCTGAGTTGAGAGAGGTGCTGTAATTGAGGACTGCCACCTCCTGGGTATGAAAACAGTTGCAAACGTAAATCCAGCCTTGTATCAGAAATCAAGATGTGGTATAGTACAGTTGCTGGAATCTGAAGCAAAAAATAATCCGCTAGAGGAACTCAGTGGTTCAGGCAGTGTACATTGGAGAGAAAGAATGATCTCAATCGAGGATTCTGACCCAAAACGTCGACCATATTTTTCTCCCACTGACGCTGCTCGACCAGCTTGTGTCTTATTTAGAATCTCTTCTTGTGAACATGTTGCATGTTTTGAGGCTTAGGATGGAAGTGGAGTCACCCAGCATGGGAACAAACCTTCATCGCACGGCTCCACCATTTCTACTCATCCTGTTCCCAGCACTTGCCTCATTCATTCCTGTCTCACTGCTTCCTGTGTTTAAATATCACAGGCATACCTACCTCCAGTGGGCTCCAGATTTCAACCACCCTCTGGGTTAACAAAACTTCTTCATCCCTTCTGAATCTCCAACCTCTTGAACTTGGTTGCAGTTGACCCTGCTCGGGGGTTAGGTACCTCTGTTGTCCATCTCTACTTCACTGACAGACTCAGTCCCACAACGGAGAGGCTCCATCCCAGGCAATATCCATTAGACACAGGAGCAAAAATCAGGCATTCAGCCCATCGAGTCTGCCCTATCATTTAACCATTTTCCCACTCAGCCCCATTACCTGCCTTTCTCCCCATAACCATCGATACCCTGGCTAATCAAGAGCCTCTGTCTTAAATACAACAATGACACGGCCTCCACAATCGCCTTTGGCAACAAATTCCACAGATTCACAGCCTTTCGGCTGAAGAAATTCCTCCACATCTCTGTTCTAAGCTGATGCCCTTCAATCCTGAAGTTGTGCCCTCTTGTCCCAGACTCTCCCACTGTGGGAAACAACCTTTCTGCAGGTTCCACTGGTGAATCTCCTCGGATCATGTCCCTGCTATAGAGTGCTGATCAAATCTGCACTCTGTGCTCTCCCTGTGGCCAAATTCCTTGAGAAAGACTACTGGAGACGCTGGAGTTTTGAGCAAACAGTGTGAACCTGGAGGGACTTGGGTCAGGCAGCATCCGTGGAGAAAAACAAGTCAGTCAACCCTTCTGGTTGGGACCCTTTGAATAAAGTTTTGACCCGAAATGATGACTGACCACTTCTACCCAAAGATGTTTTGGTTATATATGCGCAATCAACTCAGCAATTCATTGTTTTCTGTGGCCAAACTCAGTGTACTGTAACCACACACTTTACTCTCAACATGGCTAATGGGGCTGTTTTCCATACAACTTTTCTACCTGTGATCCTTGGACCAACGTCCCTCTGTTTGTCAGTTCTACCCATCATTATGTATAACATAGCTTGTTATACCTTCTAAAATGGATTACCTCATTTTTTAGAGATTAAATCCCACCTGATGAAATCTCATAGATATTGTTTGGTGATGTGATACAGCTATTAATGATTGCCAATCTCAATGTCATCTGTGAATTTACCAACCGTTCCTATGCATTCACAGTGTCCCAACAATGGTCACAGGCTTCCAACCGTACAAATATCCCTTGTGCATCACCCTCTCACCGATCAGCAAGCTAACTTGCCTGAATCCCATGGGCTCAGCTGTGTGGGACCTTGTCAAAGGACTTGGTGGAATCTACATAGATTACATTAACCACAGTGACCTCATTGCTACACACTTCCTCAAAAAAACAAGCCATTTAGTCAAGCTGGAGCACCCCTTAAAAAATGACACTGTTACAGCGCCAGTGACCCAGGTTGAATCCAGTTCTGTATGCTCTCCCTGTGTCTGTGTGGGTTCCTCTGGGTGCTCCAGTTTCCTCCTACCTTTCAAAAATACGAGGATCGTAAGTGAATTGGGTGTAATTAGGTGGCATTGGCTTGTGGGCCGGAAGAGCCTGTTCCTGTGCTGTATGTCTACGTTTAAATTGAAGCCACGTTTACCATCTTTGATTGATCCTTATTTCCCCAAATGCAGATTCATCATGTCAATGAGTCAAGAATCTCAGGTAACTTGTACTTTCCTCTTGTATCAGAACCGACCAGTTCTGCTCCAAGTTTATCTATCCATCCATGATAATCCAGTCTTTCTCTCTCCACAGACATCGTGACCTGCTTAGCACTTCTGGAACGATCCTTTTCATTTCAGTAACAACTCTGATCTGCTTTTCAAGTTTGAGTTTTATCTATCATCAGATTGTACAAGTACAACCTGACTAAACAGTTCTTCGGTCCATGATGCGTCACACCACAAAGGCACATTGACTTAATGCAAATGGAGACAAATAATACACATGCACAGTACGTATGTACAAATATTAAAATATATAACATAGTTACAAAGGGTTTGCATGAGCAGTTTAACAGGCATTCAGCGTTCTCACTGCCTGTGGCAAGAAGCTGTGCCTCAGTCTGGTGGTGCTGGTTCTGATCCTCTTGCATCTCTTTCCTGACAGGAGTTGCTGAAAGATGAGGTGTGCGGGGAGGAAAGGGTCCTCATTGATTTTGCACGCCCTCTTCAGTCAACGATCCTGTAGATCACGTTGATGAAGGGGAAGGGAGACTCCGATGATCCTCTGCCATTCTTGACGTCTGGTGGATTGACCTCCAACCTGATGCTCTTCAGCACCATATCACAGTGTGACACAGCTGTCCCTTGGATTAATGAAGGCAGGTAAAGGGAAAGTAAACAAGCAGGCAGAGGCCTTCATTAGCATTGCAGTTATCTCTGCAACTCCGCGTCACCCCATCAGAGATGTTCCCTTCATCCGACTTGTCTCCAATTTAAAACAGACAGGCACTCCTTTACACGGAGGGAGGACGGGTGTGAGGGGGCCAGAGGAGTGGTAGAGGCAGGGACAATTGTAACATTTAAAAGACATTTATGCAGGAGCATGGATAGGAAAGATAGGGAGGGATTTGGGCTTAATGCAGGCAAATAAGACTAGCTTGAGTAGGCAACGTGGTCAGCACGGGAAAGTTGGATCAAATGGCCTGGTTCTATGATGCAAAATTCTTGACTCGAAAACTAACGTATTCTCTCTTTGCCAGTTCTGACGGAGGATTTTAAACCAGAAACCGACTTTCCAAAGAATGAACTCAATAGTTTGCCACATGTACCAAGATAATGTGAAAAGCTTTGTTTTGCCTGCTAGCCAGCCAAGTTAACTGGGCTTAAGTATAGCAGGTAGTGTAATAATAAAACAAAGGTGCAGGGTGAAGCAAAACACGAAAGTCTGGAGACATTGCAGGTGAAGTAAAAACACGACACTGGAGAAACTCAGCAGGTCAAATAGTGTCTTATAGCCAAGATAAAGATGCATTACCAACGTTTCAGGCTTGAGTCCTTCATCAAGGTAAGGGGAAAAATGTTGGCAGCTGTTTGAACACAAATAAAAAGGTGCAGGGTGTGCAGTTCCAGTTTGTCAACAGATGCAGGGTACAGAAAAATGCAATATAAACCCGAAAGTCTGCAGATGTTGGCCATCAGAATAAGAACACGGAAAAGCTGGAGGAAGTCCGCTGGTCGCACAGCGTCCAGAGGAGGTAAAGATAGATCACTGAGATTTCAGGCCTGAGCCATCACACCATTAACTTTTCTGAGGCACTGGGAGATAGAGTCGATGGAGAGGAGGGAGTTCCCGGGATGCGAGCTGTTTCATCATGAGGAGACTCCAGTCTTTTCTTTGAGAACTTTATCATTAATTTTTCACAGGAAACAAAAATGATGATACAAATCTAAAATGTTTGTGTGTTTAAAACCAGCAGGTGGTGCTGGCAAGTTCTTGATTCAATGTTCTTTGCACGTCAAAGGTTCATTCTCTTGAGAAACTGCTCCTCTAGTACAATTGCACTGATTTCTTTTCTACATCTTGTTCTGTTTGTGGCCATTTCTGCATAAGAAAAGGTTCAGTCAAATGCAGAAGATGCAGGTGTGATTTAAAAAAAAATTAAAACCTAATTCACTTCAGTCAATTTATTGCCAATGACCTAGAGATGATCATGGAGCAAAAATATGCATTTAGGTATTTCAAGTCAAGTTTGTTGTCATCTGATTGTGCAAGTACAATCTGATGAAAAGGTGTCCTCAGAGCAAAACGCGGACTCATAACCAGACAAAATATATGTACAAACAGACATACAATATGATCTATATATACATAAATATAGTTTGTTAAGTATGAGAGTCTTGGAGGGTTAGTGTGAACAGTTCCTTTGGTCGTTCAGCATTTTCACTGCCCGTGGGGAAGAAGCTGTTCCTTAGCCTGGTGGTGCTGGCTCTGATCCTCCTGTATCTCTTCTCCGACAGGAGCAGCCGAAAGACGGTGTGTGCAGGGGTAAAGGGGGTCCATGACCATTTTGCGAGCCCTCTTTAAACAACAACACCAGTAGATCATGTTGATGGGAGGGGTGGGTAAGATGGGAGGAGGAAGACCGTCGTGATCTTCTCTGCCACTCTCAAGATCCTGTGGATTGACCTCCAATCCATTTCCTTGAAGCAACCATACCATGCTGTAGCCAACCAGGACACTCTCAGTAGAGCTCCTGTGGAAGGTTGACATGATGGTGGCTGGTAGCCTTGCTCACTTCAGTCTTCTCAGGAAGTGGAGTTGCTGTTGCTCCTTCCTGACAAGTGAGATGTTGAGAGTCAACAATAGGTCACAAGTAAAGTGAACTCCAAGGAACTTGGTGTCTTCACTCTCTCCACTACAGAGTTGTTGATGTGTAGTGCAGAGTGGTTGTTCCTGGTCCTCCTGAAATCCATGATCATCTTCTTCATCTTGGCCGTGTTGAGACTAAGGTGGTTACTCTTGCTGATGTAAATTTAGGGTAAAAGGGACTCATTTCACCCAGAGAGAAGGGATGACCCTCATGGCCTTCACCCCACTCTCTCACCAATCCATTGCTCTACTGCAACCGTACCATGCTGTGATGCAGCCAGCCAGGACGCTCTCGATAGAGCTCTTGCCATAAGTTGACAGGATGGTGGCCGGTAGCCTTGCCCACCTCGAGCTTCTCAGCAAGTGCAGTTGCTTCCTGACAAGTGAGAAGATAAGTGTTTGAGACTTGATATTTGCTGTGTGTGTTGTTCCTGAACATTGGGACACAAGAGCACGGTGGTTAGGTCACTGGACAAGTAGCCAGAAACCTTGTCTATTGATTCAGAGACCTGTTCAAATGGGAGGGGGCAGTTAAATTCAGCTAATTAGATAAATCTACATTGATGATTATGGTGGAGAACCCTTCCAAACTCATAACCCTCTATTTTTCTTCCATCCATGTGCCTGAGAGTCTCTTAAATGTTCCTAATGTTCCAGCTCCACCTCCACCCCAGGCAAGGCATTCCAGGTGCCCATAAAACTCTGCAAAGAAACATGTCCCTGATGTGTCCCCTAAACCTTGAATTTGGACCCAGGAATGTGAAGAATTTGAGATGAGAGTTTATTGTCATAGACAGAAGTACAATGTACAGATGCACTGTAATTCTTCCTTGCTGCAGTCACACAGGTACAGAAGATGCACCAACTATAATAAATTTACCACAAATAGTCACAAGAGGGCACAACTTCAGGATTGAAGGGTGTCTGCTTAGACTGGAGATGTGGAGGAATTTCTCCAGCCAGAGGGAGGTGAATCTGTGGAATTTGCTGCCACAGGCAGTTGTGGAGGCCAGGTCATTGGTTGTATTTAAGACAGAAATTGATAGGTTCCTGATTAGCCAGGGCATCAAATGTTATGGGGAGAAGGCCGGGCAGTGGGGCTGAGTGGGAAAATGGATCAGTTCATGATTAAATGGCAGGGGAGACTATGGGCTGAATGGCCTATTTCTGCTTTTATGTTTTATGGGCTGAAAAATAAATATAAAAGGTTAGATAAATAAACATTCACAGTTGAGATTAGTGTAAAAAGAAAAGTCCTGTGTCAGTGGAACAGACAAATCTTTTGGTGGTCCTGGAGTAGTTAGATTTTCCAGCAATTTGTCATTGTTTCCTTGGTTCATGGGTGTTGGGAATGGACAGTTAATGCCAGTGAAATGTACATCACCTAATTGCATGATTTTTCCCCATAGTAAGCCAAGCTGAAGAGACCCTATCCCTAACGCCAACCTCGGAGCGGTGGGTGGAATTTAGAGGAAGGAGAATGGTGGAAAGGTGTGTGTGGAGCTGACTGTTTGAGGTGAGGTGTGTTTTACTGATTTGTGGGACACAGCTTCTCTATTGTCCTGTGGTTTGTTCTAATCAAGAAGTTCTGTCCTTCACCCATTTCAAACAGGTTCCAGCACTGCCCTCACCTCCATCCCCAGTACCTTCACCTCCAACCACCTCCCTCCAACCCCTTCCCTCCAACCCCCCTCCCTACAACCCCCTCCCTCCAACCCCCTCCCTCCAACCCCCTCCCTCCAATCCCCCTCCCTCCAATCCCCCTCCCTCCAACCCCCTCCCCTCCACCCCCCTCCCCTCCACCCCCCCTCCCCTCCACCCCCCCTCCCCTCCACCCCCCCTCCCCTCCACCCCCCTCCCCTCCACCCCCCCTCCCCTCCACCCCCCCTCCCCTCCACCCCCCTCCCCTCCACCCCCCTCCACCCCCTCCCCTCCACCCCCCTCCCCTCCACCCCCCTCCACCCCCTCCCCTCCACCCCCCCTCCCCTCCACCCCCCCTCCCCTCCACCCCCCCTCCCCTCCACCCCCCCTCCCCTCCACCCCCCCTCCCCTCCACCCCCCCCTCCCCTCCACCCCCCCTCCCCTCCACCCCCCCTCCCCTCCACCCCCCCCTCCCCTCCACCCCCCCCTCCCCTCCACCCCCCCCTCCCCTCCACCCCCCCCTCCCCTCCACCCCCCCTCCCCTCCACCCCCCCTCCCCTCCACCCCCCCTCCCCTCCACCCCCCCTCCCCTCCACCCCCCCTCCCCTCCACCCCCCCTCCCCTCCACCCCCCCTCCCCTCCACCCCCCCTCCCCTCCACCCCCCCTCCCCTCCACCCCCCCTCCCCTCCACCCCCCCTCCCCTCCACCCCCCCTCCCCTCCACCCCCCCTCCCCTCCACCCCCCCTCCCCAGAGTGGTCACCTCAAGTTAAAGGTTGGCCACTTGAAGCCATTAGTTACCATTGGCTGAATTGGGTTAAAATGGTGACTGTGAGTGGGGTTCTTGATTGGATCCAACCCTTCATGGCACTAATGACATGATGACCATTTCCATTTCTATCCAAAGTAGGGGAGACCAGTTCAGACACGTGTCTTCTATTTCAGAGCCTTTGTCGTTGGAGAAGCTTTATTATTTGAAGAGAACATTCTGCACAGTGAATTACCATCTGCAGTTTGATCCCCAAATAAAGCCAGAATGAGGTTTATTGTAATGAACATGTCATAAAATTCATTGTTTTGTGGCAGTATTACAGTTGCCAAATTGATATAATTGACAATTAAAAAATAAATTGGTGCAAAAGAAGAGAAAGTGAGGTCTGTCGTTCATTGTCCATTCAGGAATCTGATGGCGGAGGGGAAGAAACCCCCTGGGTGCTCATCTTCAGGCTCCTGGACTTCCTTCCTGATGGTAACAGAGTGAAGAGGGTATGGCCTGGGTGGTGAGGACAATGGCTGCTTACTTAAGACTCCGCCTTTTGTAGATGTCTTCAATGGAGTGAAGTCTATCACCCATGTTTGACATTGGCTGAGTTCACAACCCTTTGTAGCCTTTTCCTGTGCATTGGCACCTCCAGACCAGTCAGTGATGCAACCAGTCCGAATGCTTTGGATATTTCACCTGTAGAAATTTGCAAGAGTCTTCGGTGACATACCAAATCTCCTCAAACTCCTCACGATGTATAGCTGGTGGCGAGCCTTCTTCGTGATTGCATCGGCATGGAGGCCCCAGGACAAATCCTCAGAGATGTTGATACCCGGGATAATTTGAAGTTCTTCACCCTCTCCACTGCTGACCCCTCGATGAGGACTGGTTTGTGTTCTTCTGGTTTCCCCTTCCTGAAGTCCATTATCAATTCCTTGGTTTTGCTAATGTTGAGTGCAAGGTGGCTGTTGTGACATCAGCTGAGGTACACTCCTGTACTCTTCCTCATTGTTTTGTGATTATTAGTTAAATATGATCCACAATCACTAGGATAAGTCTTTGGCTCTTCTCCCAACGTGTCCCTGGGCTCGTATGTTTTCTTGTTGGAGGAGGAGGGCAGAATCTCTGCGCTATTTAAAGGACAAAAGCATCATTGATGCTCTAAAACATTAGAGCAATGCTTCGCAGTAATCAAAGAAACCACTAAATTCAAGTAGTAGTTTGTGAGAAGCATTTTAGAAGATTCGGAGAGAGAATCGGGAGTTTGAGGAGAAAATTGCAGGACTTCAACTGTTTCTTGTCACATGAGGTACAGCGGGAAAACTTGGTTGTGCTTGCTACCCAGGCAAGTTAACCTGGGCAATAAAGAAACAGAAGGGCAGAGCTTCAGAGTAAAGATGTGGTACTCTCATTGCAATTTAACTCCTGAGAGGTCTGTTCAGCCCTCTCACAAGCTTCCTTCAGCCTTGGCAGGAGAAGGCATGGTCTTTGCAATTAGACCTTTCAAAACGCATTTGGGCAGATGTGTGGATAGGAAGGGCTCAGAAGGATAATCTAGGCAAATAGGACGAGCTGACTGAGTCGCCATGGATGAGTTGGGCCAAAATGCCTGATCTGTGCTGCTTATTGAAGGAGCTACATTTGTCAATGACGAAGGGTCAAAGTTCTTCAACTTTGGGAATCTGGTGAAACTCGGGTGGGGTGGTTTGAGTGGAATGATTGGGAACACTGGCACCAATGATCGAAAGTGATCTGTAGTCAGTCACAGACCAACCCTCCACTGGCTTTGAGCTTTTCTCACTTTCTCAGTAGGCATCCATGTGAGGAGCTGCCTCAAGAAGGCAGCCAACACCATAAAGGGCCCCCACCACCCTGACCACAACCTCTTCTCACCGCTCCCTTTGGGCTGAAGGTTTAGAAGCCTGAAGACCAGCGCCTCCAGGTTGAAGAATAGCTTTTATCCAATAGCTGTCAGGCTCTTGACCCTCCACTACTACCGTAACCCTAAACTGCTCCATCTCCACCAAAAGATCTGTCTGCACTATTGAAATGTCACATTTCACTCACTGCAACTGTGAATATTTATCTATCTAGAGGTAACACAAAATGATAATGGGTATAAACAGAGCGAATGCAAGTCAACATTTTCCACCGAGGGAAGGTGAGACAAGGGTTAAAGGTAAAAGGTTTAGGGGGAAACTTCCCACAGAGAGTGGTGGGGGTGTGGAACGAGCTGCCAGCTGAAGTGGTGAATGCTGGCTCAATTTTAAGGACAGGTACATGGATGGGAGGGGTATGGAGGGCGATGGACTGGGTGCAGGTCAGTGGGACTAGGCCGAATAATAATTTGGCACAGACTAGAAGGGTCGAAGGGCCTATTTCTGTGTAATGTTAAGTTTATTATCTCTTGTGACTTGACAGGTTGCTGCAATTTATCGTCCTGTAGTTGGAGTACCTTGCGTATCTGTGTGGCTGCAGCAGGTAAAAATTACGGTGCATCGGTACATTGTTCTTGTATGCACAACACTGAACTCTCTCCCGCATTATTGGTGAGGCTGCAATCGTTCCCCATGTGTGCCACCACTGGGTATGTGTACTGTATACCCTCCTGATGATGTGGTTAGCTGGTCCATTTTAAAGGGCCAGTTAAGAGTTGACCACACAGTCATGGTTCATGACCACAGCCCATTCAGATTGGGGGAAGGGCTGATTTTAGTGAGTCAGATGGGTTGTCCGTAATTGTCTCCCAGTTTTTTTAGGCATTACCAATGCTCGTCTTTTTAACTCCCTCGTCTCTGTTAACTTGAGTTAAAGCTTCCTGCTGTTTCAAGTTTATTTATCTTCCGATTGCACGAGTACAACCCTACGAAACAGCGTTCTCTGGTCCTTGGTGCATAACACTGCAAGCACACAGACAAAAGATATACTGTATATGCAGAGTACTTTTATGCAAATAATTTAGCGAATAAATGTCATTCTTAAGTAAATAGTAGTCACAGACGGTCAGTATGAGCAAATTCATCAGTCGTTCAGCATTCTCACAGCCCATGGGGAGAAGCTGTTCCTCAGCCTGGTGGTGCTGGCTCTGATCCTCCTGTATCTCTTCCCCGATGGGAGCAGCTGAAAAATGCTGTGTGCAGGGTGGAAGGGTCCTCAGTGATTTGGCACACCCCCTTCAGACAATAATCCTGCTGGATCATGTTGATGGAGGGGAGGGAGACCCCAGCGATCTTCTCCACAACTCTTATGGTCCTGTGGATTGACCTCCAATCTGATGCTCTACAGCTAGGACACTCTCGATAGAGTTCCTGTAGAAAGTTGGCAGGATGGCGGCTGGTAGCCTTCCCCGCCTCATTCTTCTCGGGAAATGCAGTCCCTGTTGTGCCATCCTGACAAGTGAGATATTTTGTGTCCACGATTGGTCACTTCTCATGTGGACTCCGAGGAACATAGTGCTCTCCACTCCAGAGTTATTTATGTGTAGTGGAAGATGATTGTCCATGGATCTCCTGAAGTCCATGATCATTCCCTCCTCCTTGTTTGAGAACCATTTGACCAGGTTTCTCTCACGAGTCAGGTAAGGTGAGCAATGCTTTACCATGAGCTGGTGAAACATCATTGCTCTGGGACTAGTGCAAGTGAGTTTGGCTCTGCAGATAGCTGACGTGCTCCAGATGTGTTTTACTGGAGCTTCTTTGACCCAAAGTTTGGCACGCTGCCTCTGGAACACAAATAACAAAACATTGAGCAGATGAACTGAGTTGTCTACTTCCCTGCTCCTGGTTTGACGTCACGAAGTATCTCCAATTGGTCCAATGGGAAACGTAAAATGAGAGCTCACACTTAACTCTGACCTCTAAGTCAGATTTCCATTGCCCAGTTGCATTCTACGGAGATGTTGCTCAGAGTGGTTCAGCCAAAAGATTGTTTTGTTTGTATCATTCAGCAAGTCTGGAACAACCGCTAGGACAATTTTAAAACTAATGTGGAAGGAAATAATTATTTTATTTTCTCAGCCTGGTGGTGTTGGTTCTGATACTCCTGTATCTCTTTCCAGATGGGAGCAGCTGAAAGATGCTGTGTGTGGAGTGGAAGGGGTCCTCAATGATTTTGTGTACCCTCTTCAGACAACGATCCCGGTAGATCACATTGATGTTGTGGGAGGGAGTCTCCGGTGATCTTCTCTGCTGCTCTCATGGTCCTGTGGATTAACCTCTGATCTGAACTCTATGGTCAAGGCACTCTCAGTAGAGCTCCTGTAGAGAGTTGACAGGATGGTGGCTGGTAGCCTTGCCTGCTTCAGTTTTCTCAGGAAGTACAGTTGCATTTGCTCCTTTGAGCAGATGGGTTGAAGGTCCAATTGCTCTTCCACATAGTTTCAATCTGATTGTAAATGCATTATTAGATTTTTGGTGATGTTTTCATGATATCAATGTCATTGTTGAGTCCAACAGCTTGTAGGCAGTGTCTGTGGATCACTGACCATTCAGAAATCTTAGGGTCGAGGAGAAGGAGCTGTCCTTGTGCTGCTGGGTGTTCACCTTCAGGCTCTTGTAGTCACTGCCTGATGGGAGCAATGAGAAGAGGGCATAGCTTGGGTGGTGGGGGTCCTTGAGGATAGAGGCTGCTTTCCTAAGACACCACCTCCTGTAGATGTCCTCGATGGAGTGAAGACTGGTGCCCATGATGGTGCTAGCCAAGTTCGCAACTCTCTGGATCTTTTCTTGTCCTCTGCATTGGCACCTCCGTACCAGACAGTGATGCTACCAGTCAGAATGCTCTCCATGGTAATTTGCACAAGTCTTTGAAGACATTACCAAATCTCTTCAAACTCTTCACAAAGTGGGCAGCTTAGTTGGCAGAGGCAGTTAGCGCAACGACTTTATAGCTCCAGTGATCGGGACTGGAGTTTCTACATTCTTCCCATATCTTCATGGGTTTTCCCCGGGGGCTCTGGTTTCATCCCACTGTTCAAAATATACCAGGGTTGTTGGTTAATTGGGTGTAATTGGGCAGCACAGACTCGTGGGCTGAAATGGGGTGTTAAAAGTTAAAAAATTGAAATATAAGTATAGCTGCTGGCGAGTCGTCATAATTGCATCGGCTTGGAAGCCCCAGGCCAGATTATTTATTTATTGTTTTAATTTAGACATACAGCACAGTAACGAGCCTGTTCCACCCAAATACTCCAATTGACTGACAACCTCTATGTTTTGAAGGGTGGGAGGAAACTGGAGCACTCAGGGAAAACCCACACAGACAGGGGGAGAACATGCAAACTCCTTACAGACAGCGCAAGATTCGAACCGACATTGCTGGTGCTGTAGCAAAACGCTGTTAACTGCTACACTAACCATGCTGCCCTAACACCACAGAGGAAACACCAGAAACATGGTCATAGCTCCACACGTGAATCAACTGACCAGAATTGGACACAGAAGGAGGGCAAGTTTAGGTGGGACTATCAAAGGAGACTGGCTTGGGGACAGAATTCCAAAGCATTTGCTGGTGAGTGAAATTCAGGGAATGCTCTAGAGGCAGGAGGTTGAAGAGCTGAAAATAATTAAAGATGAGATGGAAAACTGCCCTCTGAAGACGTGATTAAGCGATCTATGCGTTAAGCGTTTTGTCAGTGGCTCCAGCTCTCGTTGACCACTAGTGTCCTTTCCCTAATGGATGTAGTTCATCCCTGCAACCTCACTGATGGGACTGGGGAGCAAGCTCAAGACAGTCTCTCATTCTTCAACCTTGCATCTTGCCGATAGTTGGGGGTGGGGGTGCGGAGGAAATTCCTCTTTATCTCTAGGGCAAGTTATTTTGTGATGCCAGTCACTCCTTATCTTCAAAGGATGACTCTTGATAGAACTTTTGCCACTAAGAAGTAACATGGAAAAAAGGGGGGGGGTGGGGGAAGGGTTTGTAATCATTGATGAGCCCCTCTCCAAATTGCACATTATCCTGACTTGGTTGGTGCAGGGTCCAAATCTCAGATCTCTCAACCAAAGGTCACTGGGGTAGACCTTCCTTGGCTGCACCAGAATGGGGCTTTGGAAGGGAATAGGAATGTGCAGATATTGATCTGATGGGCCAAATGGCCTCTCATCTTAACAAAATAAGGAGGTAAAATCTGAGTTAAAACACAGTGCTGGAGAAACTCAGTAGGTCCAACAGTGTCTTTTATATTAGCAAAGATCAATGTTTCTGGCTTGAGCCCTTCAAGGTGTGAGCAAAATGTAGGCGGACCACCTGTATCTTCATCTTTGCCACATAGAGGACACTGTTGGACCTGCTGAGTTTCTCCAGCTTCAACCACAATGGAGACTTTTGTATTTTACTTTAGGTGAAGAATGGACAATAAACTACCCGTTTGATCAGCAACTCTGACATCCTATGAATGATTAAGCCATGGATGTAAGGTTGGTAAATACTTAATAGGAGTAGCGGAGTGTACCTTGAATGCCATCTCCTTATTAATTCATGTGGTCAGGTGGAACATCTTTGTCTGGTAAGTCTGTTGCTGGAGTCCGTGTTCAAATTGAAGCCCAAGAAAGCTAGACTTCACGGACTGCTGTTCACACACATCTGATTCAAGATTCCTTTATTGTCATGTAATGAATCGGGTGTAATATTAACTGAAATTTGCTTTAGTCTACCGTAAGGCAAAGATTCACCATCAGCAGAAATTGCCTGGTGCCCTTTACGGTCAGAGAGAGAGAAGCAAGAGAGTCCCTTCAGAGACGCACCTCCAGCGCTCTCACAGCCTTCACTCCAAATCATTGGTAAACATGAGCTCCAGATCCAAACCTCCGACATGACCAGGAAGCCTTCAGCGCTCTAAGTGCCCTCTTGCATCCGGTTCCGATATCTGGTACCCCTTCAGACTTGAGCTCCAGCAATCTGCAGCCCGGTGTGAGCCCTTTAACTACAGTTGCCTGCAGCCTGAGTGGGTTCCTCGACTCGTCACCTGTGTATTCAGTTGCAGAGGCCCTCACTAGTCCACCACCATGGTCACTGTCCTGTGGGTCATCCCCTCTGCTTCTCCTCATATGGTGGGGGGGGGGGGTGTCATGTTTTGGTCCTCTGCTTCCCCTGGGGCCTGCAACTCCTCGTGGCCGCTGCCAAACTCAGGCGCTGGTTTCTTTGGCCCAGACCCTGCAGTCGCAGGATTTTGAACTAAACCACCATTGGCTCATTTAACGGGTTGTTTAAAGCTCGCATGGAGCCGTCAGTATTGGACTGGGCAGTAGGACCCCACGATGAGCACTGTGTCTCCACTCTTCTTTCTCCATGTTACAGCCACTCCTGCAGTGCCACCATTCCTTTTAAAATCTATGTGAAGATAATCTTCACTTGGGATAAAGAAAGGAACAACATTTACTTCTGATATTCAAGGTTCTAATCTGGTCTCTCAGGGCCATAATAGATGTCCCAGCAAAGCTCTGTCCATGATGTTTCCTGATTTCTGATGAAAGGAACCCCCTCCCTTTCCCACCCCCCCCCCCCACCCCCCTATTGCATTGGCAGATCTTGTGATTGACCTACATTCCATGGAATCTGGATCTCCTGCCCACTGCACCTGGTGCGTTCTCCATGACATCAAACATACGGGGAGGGAGGGGTGGAAAGATACCTGCCATTTCCCCACACACCAGACTGGATCTCGTAAAGTTTGGGGCAGCCTCAAAGGTCTAAACCAGGGGTGTCAAACTCAAATTCACGGAGGGCCAAAATTAAAAACTTGGACTAAGTCGAGGGCTGAACTAAATTTTTCAATAAATATTTTCAACAACATCTGCATGTTTTCTCTTCTTTCAACATATGTAATGTTAAACTTTTTCTTATTAAAATAAATGTTTAATAATAGTTTTGGATAAACTCTTTCCAGAAGCATTAACAAATGAGAAATAAAATATTCAATAAATAATATTTCTCTATAGAGGATTTGTCAAATGTTGCTAGTGTGCTGTCGAATAGTAAAATCTGAGGGCTATTGAGAATGTGGGAGAATAACATGATTCCTGAAACAATCAAATGGGTGACTGTTTGTGGGCATGAACTCTAGCAGGGTTATTTGCCATGCCCTTTTTCCATTGGTACAGATATCCTTTGATTTACACACTTTTCAAGTTTTATGCCTAATGAGCTTGTATCCAGGTGCAGGACCATTTTTAACCAGGAATATATTGATCACTGTGACATGAAACTATTGGAAGATCGTTTTATCCTGAGATTAAATTTCATAATCCTTACTCAGGCCTGTGTGCGGGAGGGTGGGGTTTGCGGGCGATCGGGTTGGACAACGACAGTGCGGGGGCATCGGCTCTCGCTGCAGGGTGGCATCTCGGCGGATCAGCGGCCCCGTCACCGTGAGTCGCGGGTCGGCCTGCGGCAGGGAGGGGGAGTGGGCAACGGTCCTGGCGAGGTCAGGCCCGAGGCCTCCGGTTCCAGGCGCTGGGAAGCGGCCTTGGCTTCCCCTGACACCGGCCAGGCCCCAAAACCAGAGTCCACGGTGAGACCCTGCAACGTAAACAGAGGAGGTGGGGGCGATTAGCGGGCTGACGCCAATGCATTCTGGGATTTGTAGTATTAGCTGTGCATGCGCTGTACTGGCGCGGCGGCCAGCGGGCCACCTCTAATACATTTTTGAAATTATCTTGCGGGCCAAATATAATTATATCGCAGGCCAAATTTGGCCCGCGGGCCAGAGTTTGACATGTGTGGTCTAAACCATCCACCCTCTCTGTATTTCGAGTTTAATTCTGCCTGATTCATAGCATGAGTTTCCCTTGTTGTAAATAAATTCCTCCTTCACACAAGGGATGGATACATGGAACGAGCACCCAGTGGAAGTAGGGACAATTGTGGGATTCAGAAGATGCTGAGAGGGAACTTAGATAGGAAAGATTGAGAGGGATACAACTTCTCCCAGCCTTCCACCTGCATTTCTCATCAACAGTTGTGGCCTTGATTGCTCTTCCCAAACTCCTCCCTTTACCACTCCTGCAACATTTTTGGGTCACTTCTTGCAGAAAGAACGGTCTAAAAACTCCTGCCATGGGTTGCTCAGAAAGTTTTCCAAAAGTTTGGAAACATTTCGCTTCACCTTTCGCTTCCTCCCTTGTTATCACTCAATCATATTTGAAGACAGCAATTTCAATTCTTCATTGAAGGTTGGTTTGATGGAACCTCTGGATGCAGCAGTGAGGAGAACAACTCCAAGGCTCGTGGACACGTGTTGCACCCTTTGTTTTCTCTTCCAACTCCAAGTGTAACAGCATGAGAAGGGACAGTGAGTTCTTTCTCCTTGAAGCAGTTCTGTCTGGTTTGCTCTGAACAGGGATAGAAGAGGCAATGTTGAACTGACAAGTGAGCAATTCCATAAATTGTTTGGATCACTGCATTTGTGAGCCAGCTGACTGGAAACCCCAGGTTGAGCAGCGCTGGATCTATTCCACTCTGCTGAACGTTTTACCTAATATGTCAAAGGATTTGCGCAAGATCAGCGACACACCTTTCAAGTGGCATCGCCGAGGATCCTTGTTTTAATGCCGGATGTTGTTTTGAGTCACACAAAGAAGTTCTGAACTCAGGATGTTTTTCCCAAACTGGAACTTTGGAGTTTTACAGCACAGAAACTGGCCCTTCAGCCCAATTTGTCTATGCTGTCTAAGTTGTTTACCCAAGTAATTCTCATTTGTCTGCATTTGGCTACTATCCCATTCGGCATGGCTAGCATAGCGGTTAGTTCAACACTGTTACAGCGCCAATGACCCCATGCTGTCTAAAAGAAGTTTCTACACTCTCCTTGTGTTTGTGTGGATTTCCTCCAGGTGCTTCATTTGGGTGGCGCAGGCTCATGGGCCAGAATGGCCTGTTACCGTGCTGTATGTCTAAGTTTAAACCAGTGGCTCTCAACCCATGTGCTTTGGCCACAGAGTGGCTCCATGTGAATCTTTAGAAATGTTAAATAAAAACTTTAAATTAGATAAAGACATGTTTCTTACAGAGCTGCCTTTGACTTGAAAATACTGCTTTGTCATTGTCACCAGTGGGCCGTGGCATGTTAGGCTGAAAGCCAGGTGGGCTTAGGCCGATAACGATTGAGTGTCGAAACCAGTGGTTCTCAACCTTTTTCTTTCCACTCATATACCATTTTTAAGTAATCCCTATGCCATCGTGCTCTGTGATCAGTAAGGGATGGCTTAAGGTGGGATGTAAGTGGGAAGGGAAGATTGAGAATCATTGTTCTAGACCCAAATTTTTTGCTTGAGAAAAATTTTAATTGCCCCATTTCCTTTGGAGTTATGAAACCGTGCACATCATGAGTCAATTAGGGACGATTAAAACAGTGGGTTTCAAACTTTTTCTTTCCACTCACATCCCACCTTAAGCAATCCCTTACTAATCACAGAACACTGATGGCATAGGGATTACTTAAAGTGGGATGTGAGTGGAAAGAAAAAGGAAGAGAACCACTGGTGTAGATCTTTCCTAATATCTTCCCTGTAGCTGTGTGACCAGAATCGTATACAGTACTCCAAGAGTGGCCTTATACAGTTGCCTCTTCCTCGGTCAACAGAGTACAAATCAGGATTATTAGAGAAAAAAGGATAATTTGATAATGTCTTATGATAGAAATGCTTTTCTTATAAATGTTTGCTTCATTTATGTAGAACACTGAACAGCACAGTACAGCCTTTCAGCCCACAATATCAACCTCCCTTCCACGGTCTCCATATCCCGCTGCCTAGGAGAGGCAGCCAACATACTGAAGGACCCATCATACCCTGGACACACTTTCTTCTTCCATTGGGGAGAAAGCTCAAGAGTGTGAAAGCCCGCACCAACAGGCTTAAAGACAGTTTCTTCCCTGCAGCCATCACGATCCTGAATGAACCCCATGCTGCCCTTGGTGCTAATAAATCTTACTATTCAGTGCTCTGTAAATCAACAGGGAACATTTCAGCTGAGTACAGACCCTTCACCCCATCGCTGTAAACCTATTCCACAACAATCACCCTTCCCCTTCTCACACCCATAACCCTCTATTTTTCTTACATCCATGTACCTGTCTGAGTCTTAAATGCCTCCTATTGTACCAGCCTTCACCGCCACCCTAGAAAATACATTCTAGGCACCCACCATTCTGTTTTTTAAAATTACCTCTGTTATCTTCCCTATATAATATTGGCTTCCAGAATATTGTCCTCACAATCTTTAAGCTCCCTTGGGCACGGAGAAGACAACACAAGGTAATTTGGAGGCACACAGGAGACAGCAAGACACTGGAAACCAGAGCAACAAACTATCTGCCAGCAGAACTCGGCAGATCGAGTGGCATCAATTGGAGATAAAGAATAATCTCAATCGAGGGTTCTGACCCAAAACGTCGATCATATTTTCTCCTACGGACACTGCTCAACCTGCTGAGTTTCTCCAGCAGCTTGTGTTTAATTTAGGATCATCTTCTTGCGAATATGTTGCAACCTTCGGGTCTCAGGATGGAAGTGGAGTCACACAACGTGGAAGCAAACCCTCATCACACAGCCCCATCATCCATCTCAGCTCACCCCATTCCCAGTGCCCCATTCATTCCTGTCTCACCGTGCTTCCTGTGTTTAAATATCATATAGTTGATTCCATGTAAAAGTTGACCCCCTCCTTCCAAAATTGACTTGAAAAATTGGTGCCCAAAACTGGACTATTAGTGCTTCCAGTGGGATCCAGATTCCAACCACTCTGGGTGAATGAAATCTCTTTCTCCCTTCTGAATCTCCAACCTCTCGAACTTGGTTGCAGTTGACTGTGCTTAGGTGCCTTGCTGAACTGTCTCTGTTCCTCTATGTGCTCTGTCTCATCAATCTCTACTTCAATGACAACTCAGAAAGAATCAGGAATGACCGACATTTTGCGTTGGAACCCTTCATCATACCTTATTAGGAAGGTGCAGTAGTGCCTATATTTCCAAAGGAGATTGAGGAGAGCAAGGCTACTGGCTCCCATGGAAACTCAAGGAGGAATTTCTTCACTCAGAGGGTGGTGAGAGTGCAGAATGAGCTTCTGGCCAAATGCAGGTTCGATTTTAATATTTAAGGAAAAGTTAGATAGATATATGGACAAGAGTGTGGAAGGTTATGGGCCCGGTCAACGGGAATAGGTGGGATTCGGTATTTGTCATGGACTAGAAGGTCTGAAATGGCCTGTTTTCTGTGCTGGAATTGTATGGTTGTATCCCAACAATGTTCTGCAGCAGGAGAATGTCTTGGCTGGCTATATGATAGTGTGGTTTGGTAGCTGCAAAATATCTGTACGAAGGGTGATTAAAACTGTTGAGAATATCACTGGATTCTCCCTCCCTCCCTCCAAAGATGATCTCCTGGGATCATTGTCTGAAGAGGGTGCACAAAATCAAGACCTCTTCCACCCCACACACCAAATCTTTCAGCTGCTCCTGTCAGGGAAGAGATCCAGGAGGATCAGAGCCAGCGCCACCAGGCTGAGGAACAGCTTCTTCCCACAGACAGTGAGAATGCTGAATGACCTAAGCAACTTTTTGTCTGTATGTGTGTCTGTGTGATTTTGTACTGAGGACTGGAGAACGCTGGTTTGTCAAATTGTACTTGTTCAATGAGATGACAATAAACTTGACTATGGGATGCTGGGCTTCATTAATCAGGTTTGAGTTCAGGAGTTGAGGTAATGCTGTGGCTCTATAAATATCTGGTGAGACCACATTTAGTGTATTGTGTTCAATTCTGGCCACCTCATTACAGGAAGGGTGTAGAAGTTATAGAGAAGGTGCAGTGGAGATTTCCCAGGATGTTGCCTGGATTGGAGGATGTGTCTTATGAGGCAAAGTTACCAGAGCTGGGACTTTTCTCTTTGGAACGTAGAAGGATGAGAGGAGACTTAATAGAGGTCTACAGGATTCTGAGAGGCAGAGATAAGGTGAACAGCCCTTTTTTCTAGGGCACGAGTAGCAAACACCAGAGGATGTCTGGACAAAGTGAAAGGAGGAAAGTTTCGGGGAGACATTAGGGGTCAAGTTTTTTTTGTTTTTTTTACAAAGGCACGATGTCCTGCCTCATCTATGTAATAACACGGATGCCTGCCTTGCATTTGCCTATCACATCAGCAAGGATCCAAAGCGATGAAGCAAAAATAAAGCTGATGCCCACTATTTAAATCTTTGCATTAAATATTTGCTCAAATTCTGTAGGAAAATAAACATGATCGCTAGAGCAAAAACCTGGTTTCAGAGAACAAGGGAAATGTGCAAATTTACTTCAAGGTTGGAAATCTGACACCAGCTCAGAGTGAGGACTGTCCCTTGTCCCCTGCAGGGATGTGAGATGGTCCTAGTTCCCAGGACTGTGCAGCCCCTCTTCACAGTGTCCTGAAACAGACCTGGCATATGTTGACTCTCTGATGGGCTGATCGACTGCAGCAACTTGGATGGAGTTAAAACACTGAAATACTGGATGAACTCAGCTGGTCTTTTCAGCATCTATAGGAGACAAAGATATCTTACTGACATTCTGGGCCGGAGCCCTTCGAGGAAGAATGATAAAAGGCAGAAGGAGGATATATCAAAAAGTCTCAGACTTCAAACAACGGGGGAGGAATCCAGACCAACAAAAGGTGTTAATTGGATGTGATAAGGGACGAGCATAAACACGCTTATATTCGCTTACAACTAACGGCCTGTATTTACAGAGGTCTTCAGATAATTCTCTGCCTCCTGCCCTGTATTCCCTGCTCTTTGTGGCTATCGGCTTACAGTCGGGGATTAGGTTCTGAAGTGAGGGGTGGGGGGGGTTCGATATTCAGCATGGAGAGACCACATGTAGAGTCTGGATTCTGGGACCTTTTCTGCTCCATGATTGGGGGAAGTGGGCCTGAGTACTCCATGCTTTTAAGGTCACACAGGTAAAATTGATCATGTCTGTGCAAAAGGAGACAGGGAATGGACAGAGATAGGGAAAGGCAACAGGAGAAGTGAGGGGGGGGGGGTTAATGAAAGTCAGAGAAGTCGATATTAATGCCATCTGGTTGGAAGGTGCCCACTCAGAGGATGAGGTGCTGTTCTTCCAATTTGCAGGTGGTCTCAGTCTGACAGTACACAAGACCATGGACAGACACTTCAGCAAGGGAATGGGATAGAGAATTGAAATGGGTGGCCACTGAGAGATCCACATCATTGTGGTGGACAGAACTGAGGTGCTGTTCAGTGATCTCCCAGTCTGCACCCAGTCTCTTCAATGTAGACTAAGGAAATTTTGTGTCAGATCACAGATTTGGTCTTATTACATGAGAATAAAAGGATCTTGAATCTTTGTTGCAATTTGGCCCACTGGTGTTTTCTGTTTCTACTCCCCTATCTTCACTGTGGATTCACACGTCCTAACTTGGGAGCTTTTCCAGATTCAGGTACTGAACCCAACTCTGGTTCTCCAGGCTTGGAGAAGGGACAATGTGTCTGCAGATTCTTGGCCAGCATCACTCAGTGAAGTGGGAGAGGTGCAGAGGAGATGCAGCAGAGTGGGGCTGGGTCTGCAGGGCATGAGTGAGAGCAGAGGTTGGGTCTTTATTCCCTGGTACAGAAAAGGCGACGATGGCTCCAGCACATGGTCAGTGGGGACGGGGGTTAGCAATGGAGATGTTGGAAGCTGAGGCCCAGAATGCAAACCCACGTTGGAAGCATCAGGAGCTCCACCTGTGGCTGAGGGGGATACCAACATCAGAGGCGTTGGGAGATCTGGGTCTGTGGGCAGCTGGGGATGTGTTGGAAACCCCTTCTGGGAGGTTGGTGAAATTTGTATTTGCAATTTGGTTCAGATTCAATTGAAACAAAATAATCGAATTCTGAAGAAATGGGATTTTGCAAGCACTGCTTCAGATTGCTCACGGTTGAAGAAAAATAATTTAAATGAGACTCACCATGCTGGAACTGGAAGTTGACACCATTCTCCCTACCTCTGGTTCGTAACTACGGAGTTCTGCAAGCAAAAAAGTTTGCTCCATCCCCCCCCCCATGCAGAGAGATTGAGGGGTGACCTTATGGAGTTTATAAGAAAAACAAGTTTGTCCAGCTACCAGGTGCACATCAGAAGAGGGGGGGTGGGGGGTGGGGGGTGGGTGGAGAGAGAGAGAGACACACACAGTGAAACGAGAGTGACCCCCAACCCTTTGAAATGCAATCCTTTGTCATGTGTTACATCAGAACGCGGGCTCAATTTTAACTGCGTATTTTAACTGGGGTATGGAGCAATATGAACTGGGTGCGGGTCAATGGAACAAAGCACAAACTAGAAGGGCTGAAGGCTTGTGCAGGAATGTTTTCTGCTTCAGAGTCATGGAAGAAGGTTATGAGAGGCATTGAATGAATCTTTTCTCTTCGACAAAGTGTCACACTCTCGAGGACAGTGAATTGGGCTCAAGCCCGAAACGTTGGTTATGTATCTTTATCTTAGCAGGTCCAACAGTGTCCTTTAAATAGCAGAGTTTCTCCACCATCAGTCACGGGGTCTGCAGACTTTCCTGCTTTACTCTGACACACTCGAGGCCATGTTTCAGGTGAGAGAGAGCTCGATGTGCAGGGCCAGTTTGGAGTGGGTGGGTCTGCCAGCAACTGAGGTGGATGCCCGAACAATGCTGGAGTTAGAAGCACGTGGATGTGAAGGGGCCCCTCCCCAAACTCCCAGCGCGGCGCTCCCTCGGCCCCCTCCAACCCAGCGCGGCTCTCCCTCGGCCCCCTCCCCCAACCAGCGCGGCGCTCCTTCGGCCCCCTCCTCTCCAAGGCGCGGCGCTCCTTCGGCCCCCCTCTCCTAGCGCGGCGCTCCTTCGGCCCCCTCCAACTCCCAGCGCGGCGCTCCCTCGGCCCCCTCCAACTCCCAGCGCGGCGCTCCCTCGGCCCCCTCCCCCAACCTGCGCGGCGCTCCCTCGGCCCCCCCAACTCCCAGCGCGGCGTTCCTTCGGCCCCCCCAACCAGCGCGGCGCTCCTTCGGCCCCCCAACCCAGCGCGGCGCTCCTTCGGCCCCCTCCAACTCCCAGCGCGGCGCTCCCTCGGCCCCCTCCAACCCAGCGCGGCTCTCCCTCGGCCCCCTCCCCCAACCAGCGCGGCGCTCCTTCGGCCCCCTCCTCTCCTAGCGCGGCGCTCCGTCGGCCCCCTCCAACTCCCAGCGCGGCGCTCCGTCGGCCCCCTCCAACTCCCAGCGCGGCGCTCCTTCGGCCCCCTCCAACTCCCAGCGCGGCGCTCCCTCGGCCCCCTCCCCCAACCTGCGCGGCGCTCCCTCGGCCCCCCAACCAGCGCGGCGCTCCTTCGGCCCCCCCAATCCAGCGCGGCGCTCCTTCGGCCCCCTCCAACTCCCAGCGCGGCGCTCCCTCGGCCCCCTCCCCCAACCTGCGCGGCGCTCCCTCGGCCCCTCCCCCAACCTGCGCGGCGCTCCCTCTGCCCCTCCAACTCCCAGCGCGGCGCTCCCTCAGCCCCTCCAACTCCCAGCGCGGCGCTCCCTCAGCCCCTCCAACCCAGCGCGGCGCTCCCTCGGCCCCCACTCCCAGCGCGGCGCTCCCCTCGGCCCCCTCCAATTCCCAGCGCGGCGCTCCCTCGGCCCCCTCCAACCCAGCGCGGCGCTCCCTCTGCATTCTCCTCCCCTGCCGGCGCGGCGCTCCCTCGGCAACCCCTGTCCCCGGGAATGTCTGCCTTCTTCAAACCAAGCTGAATCCAAGCTCTCCGGCAGGTCCCAGCGAACTCGGGTTAACTCCTTTCCAGACCACCCGGCTGGGGCAGTGAGGGAGCTGACCTCCCTCTCCTGCAACCCCGGTGTGTCCTTCCTCGGGGCGCTCCTTCCCTTCCTCCTCCAGTTCCCCGGGGTGAACCGCGGGGCGCTCCCTCCCCCCCCACCTGTCCTGGCGTTGTTCTCGGGGCGCTCCCTCCCCCTGCCCGCCGCCAGCGGTGACCCACACGGGGCGCTCCCTCCCCTCCCTTCTCCCGGCACAGCGCCGCACCCACGGCCAGGTAGACGCAGCGCCCGCCCCTCCCCTCGCCGCCAAGGGAGCTCCTCCCCACCGCCCCTCCCCAAGGGGAAAGGACGCTCCCCACCGCCCTCCCCAAGGGGAAAGGACGCTGCTGCAATCGTCCCCTCCGACCGGGGGAACGGGGCAGGGAGACGCCGCGAGGGCCGGACAGAGGGACAGCGGCGCAGCACCTGCGCCGCGACCGGGACAGCCGGAGCGGGACGTCCCGGAGAAAGGCTCCCCACGGGGTTCGTTGTCTCTGCAGGTCGCTCCGCGCCGGGGCCGCCTTCGCAGAACCATTTTCCCCCCAGAACATCCCGTCTCGAAACTTTTCTGCCCTTTCCAAACTTTGTTCCTTTGGAAACTTCTGAGAGGAAAAGTTGGTGCGGCGATGGCGAGCGGCGGCTACCGGCCTCCCGGGAACACCACCGACTTTCTGGAAGAATGGAAGGCGAAGAGAGAGAAGATGAGAGCCCGCTTCGCCGCCGCCACCGGCTCTAACAACGCCGCCGACCCCGGCCCGGCCCCGACCCCGGTCCCGGCCCCGGCCCCGGCGGGCGAGCTGAACCACGGTGGCGGCGGTGTCCGGGCACCCGCTCCAGTCCCGCGGCGCGGAGACGAGGAAGGCAGAAGCGACGGCGCCGCCAGAACCTCGGCGGCGGACGGGGTCGAAGCGGAGCCGCCCCCCGCAACCCCGTCCCCCGCCGCCTCGCCGGCCCCGTGTCCCAAGAACAAGGAGAAGAAGAGCTCAGGACCGAGCGCCCGCAAAGGCAAGGGGCAGATCGAGAAGAGGAAGCTGAGGGAGAAGAGGAGGTCGACGGGGGTGGTCAACATCCCCTCCACTGAGGTAGCCCTTCTCACCTCCCCCTCTCCCCCCCGCCCCGCCTGCCCCCTCCCCCCCGCCCCGCCTGCCCCCTCCCCCCCGCCCCGCCTGCCCCCTCCCCCCCGCCCCGCCTGCCCCCTCCCCCCCCGCCCCGCCTGCCCCCTCCCCCCCGCCCCGCCTGCCCCCTCCCCCCCGCCCCGCCTGCCCCCTCCCCCCCGCCCCGCCCGCCCCCTCCCCCTCCCCCTCCCCCCCTCACCCCCCTCCCCCTCCCCCCCTCACCCCCCTCCCCCTCCCCCCCTCACCCACTCCCCCTCACCCACTCCCCCTCCCCCTCACCCACTCCCCCTCCCCCCTCACCCACTCCCCCTCCCCCCCTCACCCACTCCCCCTCCCCCCCTCACCCACTCCCCCTCCCCCCCTCACCCACTCCCCCTCCCCCCTCACCCACTCCCCCTCCCCCCCTCACCCACTCCCCCTCCCCCCCTCACCCACTCCCCCTCCCCCCCTCACCCACACCACCTCCCCACCCTCCCCACCCTCCCCACCTCCCCACCCTCCCCACCCTCCCCACCTCCCACCCTCCCCACCCTCCCCACCTCACCCACTCCCCCTCCCCACCTCACCCACTCCCCCTCCCCACCCTCCCCACCTCACCCACTCCCCCTCCCCACCCTCCCCACCTCACCCACTCCCCCTCCCCACCCTCCCCACCTCACCCACTCCCCCTCCCCACCCTCCCCACCTCACCCACTCCCCCTCCCCACCCTCCCCACCTCACCCACTCCCCCTCCCCACCCTCCCCACCTCACCCACTCCCCCTCCCCACCTCACCCACTCCCCCTCCCCACCCTCCCCACCTCACCCACTCCCCCTCCCCACCCTCCCCACCTCACCCACTCCCCCTCCCCACCCTCCCCAACTCCCCCTCCCCACCCTCCCCAACTCCCCCTCCCCACCCTCCCCAACTCCCCCTCCCCACCCTCCCCACCCTCCCCACCCTCCCCACCTCACCCACAGTGTGCATATCTGCATTTTCATACTTGAAGTGTTGTGTTCAGTTCATCCAGGAGGGATGAAGAAGCTATTGGGAGGGTGCAGAAGAGATTGTCTTATGGGGCAAGGTTAGCAGAACTGAAACTGTTCTCTTTGTAGTGAAGGATCAGAGGAGACTTCAGAGGTCTACAAGATTATTTTTGTGAAGTTTCAGATTAAGAAACATAAAACATAGAAACATAGAAGATAGTTCATTCGACCCTTCGAGCCTGCTCCGCCATTCAATGAGATCATGGCTGATCTTAAAGTTCAGTTCCCGGTCCCCGTCTTCTCTCCATAACCCTTAATTCCCTTATACTGAAGAAATATATCTAATTCCCTCTTAAATATATTCAATGAACCTGCCTCTACTGCTCTGTAGCAATGAATTCCACAGATTCATCACCCTCTGGGTAAAGAAATTCCTCCTCATCTCAGTCCTAAATGGTTTGCCTATTATCCTCGAACCATGGCACCGGGTTCCGGACTCCCCCACCATTGGAAATATCCCTTCCGCATCCATTCTGTCCAGTCCTGCCAGAATTTTATAGGTCTCTATGAGATCCCCTCTCAATCTTCTAAACTCCAGCGAGTACAATCCCAATTTGTGCAATCTTTCCTCATAAGTCATTCCTGCCATTCCTGGTATCAGCCTGGTGAATCGCCTCTGCACTCCCTCCATTGCAAGAACATCCTTCCTTAGATAAGGCAACCAAAACTGCACACAATACTCCAGGTGGGGTCTCACCAAGGCCCTGTACAGCTGCAGTAAGGTATCCTTGTTCCTAGACTCAAACCCTCTTGATATGAAGGCCAACCTACCATTTGCCTTTTTAACCGCCTGTTGTACCTGCATGCTCGCCTTCATTGACTGGTGCACAAGAACCCCTAGGTCTCTCTGCACTTCCTCATCTCCCAATCTATTGCCATTCAAATAGTAATCTGCCCTCCGGTTTGTATTACCAAAGTGGATAACCTCACATTAATCCACATTGTAGTGCATTTGCCATGGATCTGCCCAGTCCCTCAATTTGTCCAAATCACACTGGAGCTTCCTGACCCCCCCATTCCATGCACACAACCCCTCCTAGCTTAGTGTCATCTGCAAATTTGGAGCTATTACATCCAATCTCCTCATCTAGATCATTAATGTAAATTGTGAACAGCTGGGGTCCCAGTACAGATCCCTGTGGCACCCCACTGATTTCCACCTGCCACTCAGAAAACGAGCCATTTATCCCAACTCTCTGTCTTCTATCTGCCAGCCAGTTCTCAATCCACAACAATACCTTGCCCCCAATCCCATGAGCCTTGATTTTGCATGCCAGTCGTTTATGTAGGACCTTATTGAAGGCTTTTTGGAAATCCAGGTACACCACATCCACTGGCTCTCCCCCATCTATTTTACCTGTCACCATCTCAAAGCATTCCAATAGATTTGTCAAGCACGATTTACTTTTTGTAAATCCATGTTGACTCTGTCCGATCCCTTCTCTGCTAGTCAGAATGATACAAAGAGATGGGGATTGCATTAACAATGGCCAACGTGTACAAACATCAAGCAACATATGGAAATTGAGCCTCCCAATCTTTCAAAGGTCAAACATGAAAATGAATCAAATGTTATTACAAAAATATCCCTCTAACAAGGGAAAAAAAACAAAAGTTGGGCTCCCGTGTTTCAGCCGTTAAACAATGATTGTGCGGTTAATTCCGCTCCTCTACATTCACAGAAAACCAATGTTGGAAAGGATTGCCTTACATCGTATGAAAATGTTGAATAAATGGCCTCCACGTTTCTTCAAATTTAACCAAAGGGTCAACAGAACCAACTTCTGATTTTTTTCTAAACAGCAACATGCTCTAGTTTGGGAAAACCATTGAAAGGTAGTGGGTGTTTCGGGGTCTTTCCATTTGACTAGAACAAATCTCCTGGCTAATATCAGTAACAAATCCAATCACACGACGAGCTGAAGCAGATCAGTGGCCAGAGTCCAAAACTGGCCGTCCAAAACGTGCAGTCATAGGATGAGGTTGTAGGTCAATGAGCAAAACTGCTGAAATAATATCAAATACATCTTCCCAATATTTTTTTTCGGGGCAGGGCAGGACCAAAATGTGCGTGTCGGGGAAGCCACCTCAGAGTGACATCTGTCACAGATTGGGTTGATGCGAGCGAGCTTGTCCTGGGACATACGGGTTCTATGAACAACCTTAAACTGTATCAGAGAGTGTCGAGCACACATTGAAGTGTTAACTCATTGGAGAATATTCTCCCGTGTCTCTAGAGGTAAAGGAATCTGAAGTTCTCTTTCCTGTTCATTCTTAATTTTGTCAGAAATCACTGAATTTTTTTTCAGGACCAAATCATAAATTGTTGCTATTAAAAACTCTTCTGAAAAGGGTTTAAACATAAAATTTTATCAGTGACTTCAGTCTAATGTGGTATCAGAAAAGTAGATAAAGTAACATTTAAAAAGTTTCTAATCTGTAGATAGCTGAAAAAATGTCATCCAGGCAACTTCTACTTATTAGACATGAGATAGTTATCCATAAATTAGGCAATACTATACTTAATCTAGGGTTCTTATTCTGCCATAACATGAAGAAATTCTAGAATTAATAATATTAAAAAAAGCATATTGTCAAATTTAAGTGGTTGAATCGGATTAAGTATTTATATATTAAGATAGATAGTAGTTATAATCATTTATATGAACTGAATTACATACCTTTGCTGTCTAAAATTAAGTATGATTTGAATTGGTGAAAGATTTACCTATGACATTAATAGGACGTGTTAATTGTATTAAAATGAATATCTTTCCTCGAATTCAATATCTTTTTCAATCCATTTCTTGCAAGATTCTTCAAAAAATTTTTGAAGATCGGAATGCTTTGGTGAGGAGGTTTTTGTGGGAAGATAAAACAGTCAGGGTGTCATTACAGAAATGAACTTAGAAGGGTGCATTAAGAGGTTTGCAAACTTACTAATTTTCAGAATTATGAATCAGCACAGTTGAAATTTATTAACAGGATGTTTGAAGCGGATTATGGGATAATATTGAATGATGTCAGATTGGTTAACAGAAGAATTCTCAGTTATTAAGTAAATATAATTTGTCTGTGTTGAAACATTTAATGGAATTATAGAGTGAAAAAAATGAAATTATAGGTATCAAGGTAAAATCTTGGGTAAAACTCCTTTGTTTCAAAATAAGCTTTTTCCTTTTACAGTTAATAATCAACTTTTGAAGTTGTGGGATCGGAAAGGTATTAAATTAGTAGAAGATTGTTATGAAGCAGGATATTTTATTTCATTCCAAAGAATGAAAGAGAAATATGGAATATCTTCAAATACTCTTTTTTCTTATTATCAAATTAAAGCCCTATTGTTGGATAATTTTGGGCTTCCGTTATGGTTAGCCAGGTGGTCTATATTTGAAATATTACTGATGGTCGCAAGAAAGGATTTCTATTGAGATATATGCTTTATTGCAGAATAAAATGCTCAAGACAGATGTTTATAAATCTAAATTAAAGTGGGAAAAAGATTTGCTCATATCTAGCTCTCAGGATGACTGGATGAATCTATGCAAGGACAGTATGACTAAAATTGTAAATGTAAGGTACAGA
The DNA here is from genome assembly GCF_036971445.1 of Narcine bancroftii. Taxonomy (NCBI): domain Eukaryota; kingdom Metazoa; phylum Chordata; class Chondrichthyes; order Torpediniformes; family Narcinidae; genus Narcine; species Narcine bancroftii. Next base: position 103,589,909 of record NC_091479.1, on the reverse strand, counting down.
TTGGTTCATTATAATTTTCTTCATCAATTATATTTAACCCCAGAGAAATTAAAGAAACATAAATTTATTTCTTCTGATTTATGTTGTAGATGTTGGTTCTTTTTACATTCTACTTGGTTATGTGAGACGGTGAAACCTTTTTTGGGGGTAGATTTAAGGAACTTTTAGAAGCTGTTTTTAAAATGAAAATTTCACTTGATCCTTTGGTATTTTTATTGGGTTAGATTAAGAAATTGAGTTTGGAGTTAAAACTAAATGAATTTCAAATTGCTTTTTTGAGATTGGCCTTAACCTTGGCTGGAAAATGTTTGGCAATTACTTGGAACATTGAGACTAATTTGAGTATTCAGAGATGGGCATTTGGAGATGAGATCTTGTATTCTGTCGGAAAAGGTAACATAATTTACCTAATAATTATTCTTATTTTGTTAAAACTTGGAGCCCATATTTGGAACATATGGGGTGAATTATTAAACTTTTTCCCACACATTGATGGTGTTGCCCCGAACCAGGGCAAACAACTGATGGAGAGTTTGACGTTACGGTCTTTCTTTTTCTTTTTGGAGTAGTTTAGATGGGGGTGGGGAGGGGTGGGTGGGTTAGGGTAGGGGGTGGGGGCCGTAGGAGGTATATTTACAAAAACATCATGTATGTATTATGTTTTTCTTTATTTGTATTTTTTTGTTGTATGATTTATCATGATTAATAAATAAAAATTTCAAAAAATAGTTATTAAAAAAAGACTTGGGAATGCAGGCTGGAACCGCCTGAAATAGGTACAAGAATTGTGGTTTAAAAAAAATCATTTTAACTGCGTTAATACAAAGGAGACAATTTAGTAAATGATTGTTTAACATGGTCAATTAAGGGTAAAAAGTTAACTTTTAATGAATCCTTATGCTTCTTGGTGATTTTTGACACCCAAGTAAGTAAAACGATCAGTAACCAATCTAAATAGAGATTGTCCATAGATTGGAACATGCATATTCAATGGAAAAAGGCCCTTTTATTGAGGTTCAATTTATAACCAGAAAATCTACTAAACTGAGCAAGTAATAAGAGTCCTGCAGGGATCGATTTCTCAGGATATAGTAACAAGCCATCTGCTAGAATGGTTGGGGGGAGTGAACAAAATAGTACAGAGCAGTAAGGAGAAGGTTAGAATGCAAACAAATAAAGTTTGTAGTAAGTATTTGAATATGGATGGGCAGGTGATAGAGAAGGGAAATGCTCTGGAAGAAGATGAAGGGCAATTGGCAGGAAATGTAAGTAATGTTGTTATTAAAGATGAGGGAAAACAGGGATTAAAAATTGGGAAATCTCTGAAATTCATATATTTTAATGCCAGGAGTATTGTAAAAAAGGTGGATGAGCTGAAGGTGTGGATTGATACTTGGAAGTATGATGTGGTAGCGATTAGTGAGACATGGTTGCAGAAGGGATGTGATTGGCAACTGAATATCCCTGGGTTTCGTTGTTTTAGGTGTGATAGAGTCGGAGGGGCAAGAGGAGGTGGGGTTGCATTGCTTGTCAGGGAAAATATTACAGCGGTGCCTAGGAAGGAAAGATTAGAGGGCACATCCACGGAGGCTATTTGGGTGGAACTGAGGAGTAGGAAAGGAGAGGTTACACTTGTAGGGGTGTATTATAGACCACCCGGAGGGGACCGAGACCTAGAAGAGCAAATCTGTAGGGAGATAGTAGATATTTGTGATAAGCACAGGGTTGTAATTATGGGAGATTTTAATTTTCTACATATAGATTGGGAAACACATTCTGTGAAAGGACTGGATGGGTTAGAGTTTGTGAAATGTGTGCAAGATAGTTTTTTACAACAATATGTAGAGGTGCCGACCAGAGAAGGAGCAGTGTTAGATCTACTGTTGGCAAATGGGATGGGTCAAGTGACGGAGTTTAGTGTTGGCGAGCACTTCGGGTCCAGTGATCATAATGGCATCAGCTTCAATGTCATTATGGAAAGAAAGAAGTCAGGGCCAAGGGTTGAGGTTTTTGATTGGGGAAAAGCTAGATTTGAGGAGATGCGAAAGGACTTGCAGGGTGTGCATTGGGACAATTTGTTTTATGGGCAGGATGTAGTAGAGAGATGGAAGTCTTTTAAAGATCAGATTTTGAGAGTGCAAAAGCTTTATGTTCCTGTTAGGTTAAAAGGAGGGGCAAAAGGTTTGAGAGAGCCGTGGTTTTCAAGGAATATTGGAAACTTGGTTCGAAGAAAAAGGGAGGCGTACATTAGATATAAGAAGCATGGAGTTAAGGAGATGTTTGAAAGATACATTGAATGTAAGAGGAATCTTAAGAGAGGAATTAGGAAAGCTAAAAGAAGGTACGAGGAAACTATGGCAAGCAGGGTGAAAACTAATCCAAAAGAGTTCTACAAATATGTTAATGGTAAGAGGAAAGCTAGAGACAAAATTGGTCCCTTAGAAAATCAGAGCGGTAAACTGTGCGTGGAGCCTAGAGAAATGGGGGAGATATTGAACAGTTTCTTTTCTTCGGTATTCACTAAGGAGAAGGATATTGGGAGATGTGAGATAAAAAAAGCAAATTGGGTAAATATGGGGAATATAGAGATTACAAAAGGTGTAGTTTTAAGGCTTTTGAAGAATATAAAGGTGGACAAGTCTCCGGGACCAGACGGGATCTTCCCCAGGACATTGAGAGAAGTGAAGGAGGAAATAGCAGAGGCTCTGGCGGTAATTTTCCAAATGTCATTAGATATGGGGATAGTGCTGGAGGATTGGCGCATTGCGCATGTGGTTCCGTTATTTAAAAAGGGTTCAAGGAGGAAGCCTGGCAACTATCGGCCTGTAAGTTTGACGTCTGTGGTAGGTAAATTAATGGAGAAAATTCTTAGAGATAGTACTTGTAAACATCTGGATAGACAGGGTCTGATCAGGAGCACTCAACATGGATTTGTGGGAGGAAGGTCATGTTTGACCAATCTTATTGAATTTTTTGAAGAGGTGACTAGGAATGTGGATGAGGGTAGCGCAGTGGATGTTGTCTATATGGACTTCAGTAAGGCCTTCGATAAGGTACCACATGGAAGGTTAGTTAGGAAGGTGCAGTCTTTAGGTATAAATTTTGAGATAGTCAAATGGATTGAACATTGGCTGAAAGGGAGAGGCCAGAGAGTGGTAGTGGATAATTGTCTGTCAGGTTGGAGGCCAGTGACCAGTGGTGTGCCTCAAGGATCTGTATTGGGCCCATTGTTGTTCGTTATATACATTAATGATGTAGATGATGGAGTGGTGAATTGGATTAGTAAATATGCAGACGATACTAAGATAGGTGGAATAGTGGATAATGAAGAAGGTTTTCAAGGATTGCAGAGGGATTTGGGCTGCTTAGAAAAGTGGGCTGAAAAATGGCGGATGGAATTTAATGCTGATAAGTGTGAGGTGCTTCATTTTGGTAAGAAGAATCAGAATAGGACATACGTGGTAAATGGGAGAGCATTGAGGAATACAGAAGAGCAGAAAGATTTAGGAGTAACGGTACATCGTTCCCTGAAGGTAGAAACTCACGTGAATAGGGTGGTGAAGAAGGCTTTTAGTATGCTGGCCTTTATCAATCATTGCATGGAATATAGGAGTTGGGAGGTGATGTTGAGATTGTATAAGACGTTGGTGCGGCCTCATTTGGAGTTCTGTATGCAGTTCTGGTCACCTAATTATAGGAAGGATATAAACAGAGTGGAGAGAGTGCAGAGAAGGTTTACCAGAATGTTGCCTGGGTTTAAGCATCTAGAGTATAGGGAGAGATTGGACAGATTGGGTCTTTATTCTTTGGAGCGTAGAAGGTTGAGAGGGGATTTGATAGAAGTATTTAAGATTATGAAAGGGATAGACAGAGTGGATGTGGATAGACTATTTCCGTTAAGAGGAGGAAAGATTAAAACAAGAGGACATGAGTTAAGAATTAAGGGGCATAGGTTTAGAGGTAACATGAGGGGGAACTTCTTTACTCAGAGAGTGGTAGCCGTGTGGAATGATCTTCCGGGAGAAATAGTGGCGGCGGAGTCAATTGTATTATTTAAGAAAAGGTTGGACAGGAATATGGATGAGAAGAAGATGGAGGGTTATGGGCATTGTGCAGGGAGGTGGGACTAGAAAGGGGTGTTTGGTTCGGTGCGGACTTGAAGGGCCTAATGGCCTGTTTCCGTGCTGTAATTGTTATGTTATGTTATGCATGTAGTGATGTATCCCATCCCCACGAATAATGCCAAATATATTTGGTGAGTCACAAAGATTGATTCCCCAGGGTTCCAGTGCAATGTCAAATTACAAAGGGTTCAAAGAACAACCGTGTCTAGTTTGTCCTCAAGAGGTCTACAAGATTCTGAGAGGCATAGATAGGGTGGACAGTGGCACCATTTTTCCCGGGAAACAATAGCAAATCCTAGAGGACGTTTGTTTCAGATGAGAGAAGGAAAATTTAATTGTTCAATTGTTTATACTTTAAATATCAATAAAAATATTTTCAAAAGAAAGGAAAGAACATTTAGGGGAGATGTTAGGGTTTTTTCCCCACGGAGTGGTGGGAGCCTGGATGCCTTGTCAGTGGTGGTGGTGCAGGTTGGTACAATCACAGCAGGCACGTGGATGTAAGAAAATACGGTAAAATCCAGACTGCTTGGAATTTCGGATTTTCTGGATTTTCGGGCGGGTACTTCTAAAGTTCAAATTCAAGGAGGAATAAAGAATAGGTGAACAGGTAAATTCTCCTAATTTATTCCTTGGTATTTATGCATCATTTATCAAAACAGGCAGTTTTAGAGAAAAATGCCACTGTGCATCTGTGGTGCTTGCGCACACACACGAAACCCACTAAATTAAAAAAGGGTGAGAGTTTTTGAGAAGTCCAGATTCTCGGCTTGTTTGGATTTTGGGCATGCAGATTTTTGGACCTACTGTGCTATTCCATTGAGGGTATGCATACTATGCTATGCTATGCATGTGAGGTAGGGAAGGTGTCGATAGGTTGGCACAACATCGTGGGCCAAAGAGTCTTTGCTATGTGGTAATGCTCGTTCCGGTTACGGGCACACCCTGAGAACAGTGCTGATCCTGGGGACCCACTTGGGACCACTTATACCTAACAGTTCCAATTCTGGAGACAGCTGCGCAGGGGGAAAAGGCTGTTGACTGTTCAGTATTTCCAACATTTTCTGTTTCAGGCACTCTTTAATTCAACAAGAGGTATGATAGTCGTCGACTTGAAAATGTTTAAATTTCTGTAGGCACAAGAGAATACAGCAGCGGCTGGGTAATCTCCTGCAGGTCTATCTCTGAACTCCAGGAAGTCATTAGCTTTTATCAGTTACGTCCTGTAAACCCTGACTGTTTAGAATATACAGCAAAATACCAGCTTTGCAGTTGTGCCATTTCAGAGGATTGGATGGATGCAGCAGGAAAACGGTTAGCGCAACATCTAGGGTCGGGGTTCGAATCCCGCACTGTCTGTAATGAGTTTGTACATTCTCCCCGTGTCTGCATGGGTTTTCCCCGGGGGCTTCAGTTTCCTCCCACCCTTCAAAACGTATGGGGGTTGAAGGTCGATTGCGTGTAATTGGGCAGCATGGGCCGGCAGGATGTTACCGTGCTTGTGTCTGGGGGACAAACATGAATGGTGTTGATGAGTATCACATCAACAGCCTCTTCCCGTCCGCCACCAGATTCTGAACCTACCTCACTTTTTTCTTTTGCACTAATTATTTTATTCGTTTAAAAGAAAATCTTGTATTTACTGAACTCTATAGCATTTTTGTACCTGTAATCCACAATACCTGCTGCAGCAGAACGGCAAATTTTGTGACAATAAACCTGATTCTGATTAATCAAGAAAGCAGCAACCTTTGCAATATGTAAAACTGCTGCAATTAGAAGAGACATTGGATGGGCTAGGTGTGTATTCGTTATAGAGGAGCCACTTTCATGAGTCAGAAAAGTTGAGGGGTTTAGACTAAAGGTGGGCAAATGGGGTCTGGCTCGGGTAGAGGTTGGGCCAAAGGCCTGTTTCCATGCTGTGCAACTCGATGACTCCTCGACTCATGCAGTGGGAATAAAAAGGAAACTGGAAAAGTGAATGTCCCACAGGTGCAGGTGAAACTAATAGGCAATAAATAATTTGTTTTCAGAATGGAATGCGTTGCAACCTATACCCACTTAATGAGGAAGGCAGGGATCTAATGACAGTGAGGCGCTTTGGTGATTAAGTGAAGAAATGTATAAAAAGTACAAGAGGAATCACTGGGACCAAGAATTTGCAATGATGGTGGATGCATTGGTTTGCCTTTGGAGAAGCCCTTCCACTCAAAGTGTGAACTAGTGGCGCTTCCGACCACAAGGTTGAGGCCATTTCATTAGATATATTCAAAGGGGAGTTGGATGCGGCCACAGAGGATTACAGCACAGAAAACAGGCTCTTTGGCTCTTTTGTGAAATCACAAAATGATCTTTGAAACCCCAGTTCAAATTGCCCATGTAAACATTGACCATGGAGGCCGCAGATCATACGCTGATTATAGATCACTACAGCACAGAAATAGGCATCGTTGACCCTTCTAGTCTGTGCCAAACTATTATTCTGCCCTGTCCCACTGTGACCTGCACCCAGGCCATATCCCTTCAGACCCCTCCCATCCATGTACCTGTCCCATTTTTTCTTAAATGTTAAAACTGAGCCTGCATTCACCACTTCAGCCGGAAGCTCATTCCACACCCCACCACTCTCTGTGTGAAGATGTTTCCCCTTTCACCCTTAACCAATGCTCTCTGGTTTGTATCTCACCAACCCTCAATGGAAAAAGCCGACCTACATTTACTCTGTCTGTCCCCCTCATAATTTTAAATACCTCAATCAAATCTCCCCTCATTCTTTTGCACTCCAGGGAATAAAGTCCTAACCTGTTTAATCTTTCCCTGTAACTCAGTTCCAGTAAAATTCTAGTAAATCCTCTCTGCACTCTTTCAATCTTTCCTGTCGTTAGGTCATCAAAACAGCACACAATACTCCAAATATGGCCTCACCAATGTCTGGTAGAACTTTGCCACAACATTTCAACTCCTGTATTCAAGACTTTGATTTATGGTGAACTGGATCATGGTGCATGGAAAGAAAGCAGGAACAAGGGATTGAGATTGCATGATTGCATTGGATGGTAGTGCAGGCTTGGAGGGCTGAATGGCCTCCTGCACCTATTTTCTATGGTTCTGCAGGTCAGGACCTAGCCACTGCTGCTCAAGATGGTGAGTGAGGGAGAGAAAAGGCGACAGAGGTCTTGGTATCATGAAGCTGGTGGAAAACCTTCAGAATGGAAGCAGAAAATCACATCCAAGGCAACTTAATTTTTGGGGGGGGGGGAAAACTAAAGCTGTATTTTAACAAGCAGGTTTGAAATAAGCTGGGGTGGCACGTTTACCACAACGCTGTTACAGCGCCAACGATTGGGTCCAGAGTTCGAATCCCGCACTGTCTGCAAGGAGTTTGTACATTCTCCCCATGTCTGTGTGGGTTTTCTCCAAGGACTCTGGTTTCCTCCCACCGTTCGAAACGTATGGGGTTTGTGGGTTAATTGGGTGGCATGGGCTCATGGGCTGGAAGGGCCTGTTACCACTCTGCTTGTCCAAATTTAAAAAATAATTAATTGGATTGGTAGTTATGGACGTCCTCTTGCTGAACTATTGAAGAGCTTAGAATTGGGAGTGGTATCTAGTCATGTAGAACATTACAACACAGAACAGGCCCTTCAGCCCCTCCTGTTGTGCTGACCTATTTCACAACAATCTAATCTTTCCTGACCTTGCACACATGACCTATTTCTCTTGCATCCATGTGCCTTTCTGAGAGTCTTGGGGGATTTAAGGGTACTTGATTCAAGGTGGCGGAGGGGAGATTAAAGGAGATGTGTGAGGCAAGCTTTTTTTCCACGGGGAATGGTAGGTGCCGAGACTCTGCTGCCAGGAGTTCTGATGGAAGCACGTTTTATGGTAGTGTTTAAGAGGCTTCTAGATGGACACATGAATCTGAAGGAACAGAGGGAGGAAGTGGCTGCGGACTGAGGTCAATGGACTTGCACCAGGTGGCAGGCTGCTGGAGATTGGGAACCAGGTACCAGAACCAGGATTCAGGAGGGGGCCAAGAAAGGATCCCAAAGATCCCTGGGCACTGAAGGCTTCCTTGTCATGTTGCAGGTTTGGATCTGGAACTCAGGTTGCCGATGGATCGAACTGGAGTGGATGTGGCTGCAGGAGCCCTGGAGGCAAATCGACGGACACTCAATGATTCTGGGGGGGGGGGGGGGGCTCTCTTTTGTTTCTCTTTCTCTGACTGTAAGGGGCACCGCCAGGCAATGCTGATGGTGAAACCAAGGCAATTTCGTGTAATAGTACATTTCTGTTTTATGACATTACAGTAAATAGCATCTGATCGGATGTACAGAACTCCAAGCATCAAAAATTCTCACCTGGGTAACAGGGCAACTCTCAGACTGAAGGAGTCATTTTTTTAATTCAGAAGAATGAGAAGTGAATTCCTTGAAAATTTGGAGGTGCTTGGGTAGGTTGGACACTGCTTGTAAAGGGTGAGAGAGTGGAGCTGGTGTTGCATGCACAAGATGAGCCATCAGACATTCGTTTTTAAGGTTTACCTATTTGTTTCATGCCTCCTTCTGTGAATGTTTCACAAAGCTGTGTAAAGAACACAATTTACAGAGTGAAAACATGACGCTGGAGAAACTCAGCAGGTCAGACAGTACCCTTTATAGAGCAAAGATAAAGATACATAACCAACGTTTTGGGCTTGAGCCCATAATCAAGGTATGAGCAGAATGTCAGCAGGCACCCGAAAAAATGGTGGGGGGAAGGACAGGGGGAGGTGCAAGGTCCCATAGGTAAGAGGCATTAAGATAAGGGAGGGGGGCACAGCAGCAAACGGAGGGAGAGAGAGATGGCTCTGAATGGAGAGGGAAGGGGTGGAGAGTTAGAGGAAAGAAGACAGAGAGATGGGCAAGAGAGGGAGAACAGGGAGAGAGTGGGTTCAAATAAACAAGAGAAGTCAATGTTAAAGCTACCTGGTTGGAGAGGGCCCAGATGGAAAATTAGGTGTTACTCCTCCAATTTGTAGGTGGCCCTGATTTGGCAGTGGATGAGGCCATGGACAGACATGTTGGCTTGGGAGTGGGGCGCAAGATTGAAATGGATGGCTACTGGGAGATCCCTGTCATTGACGTGGACAGAGTGAAGGTGCTCAGTGATCTCCCAGTTTGCATTCCAGAAGGGCCGCAATGGGAGCAGCGGATGCAGAGGACAAGTCACATGGATACACAAGTCAGGTGTTGCTTCACTTGGAAGGGTGGAGAAGAACGAGGGCCCTTCTCCAATTTCTCATTCTGCCACTTAATTGTGTGGCTGAAACCCTCTGCTTATTTATTAAAAAAATGAATCAGCATTTGCCTGGAGCTGTTGATGTGCTGGAATGCAAGTGGGGTTGGGAGATGGTCGGTGAATACTTCATCTTGTTTCTCATTGTAATGTATAATTCAGATGGGAGCAGAGTGTGTATGTGTAACAGAGAGATACACGTGATTGTGTGTTGTCATGAAGCCAGCCCAGCTGTCTGGCACGCAGCAGTACTAGATACTGCAATACCTGTTGAACAAGATCTGAAGAGCAAGTTGCAAGTGATGGGACAGTTGTGCACTGGGTCACCAGCTCTGCTGCCGAGATGGATGGTGTCGGCCAAACCATTTGACTGAGGCTCTACTTGTTCAAAATGTCATCGACGATTTAATCCTCTCTCTCCACAAAGCTACTTCGTCATGAAGGCAGATGTGGATTAGTTAGTTAATCCAGTGAATTTCAACCATTGGAAACCATCAAAAGTTTCAGAGCCAATTAAATGCTCTTGAAGTGCCGAGTTTGAGTGTAGTTGTAGTCTTAAAGTAGTAGAATTCTCTGTCCATGCTGCCTTTGTTTAAGACACAATAGGGGAATTTGGGTTATGGGCACAGGTGGATGGAGCTGTGCCCATGGCCAGATGAACCATAATCTTGTGAATGGTGGAGCAGGATCGATGGGCCAAATGGCCGACTCCAGCACCTGTTTCAAATTTCTTGTGTTTTTATGTAAATTCGGCTTCTCTGAGGGGATGCATTGTTCATTGTAATGCAGGAAATTTGGGCAGGGTAAGATGCTTGTTGATGACAAATGAATTTGTGTTCTGACAAATTGTGACTGTCAGCTCCATGTGGGTTCTCTTGGACTGTTGACAATGTTTTGCTGGATTTCGTTGTGACCAGTGTTTGCGCCATAATCCCCTCTGCCTCGCCATTGACCGTTTGACCGGAATCTCGATGATGTCGGAGAAACAATGGACAGGGTGCTCTGAGGGGATGTTTCTCTGAAGCAAAGCTGATGAAGGATCCTGGACAAATGGGTTTGAGACCTGAAATGTTAGCTCTTTCTCTCTCCACAGATGCTGTGTAACCTGCTGAGTGTTTTAAGCATTTAATCTTTTTATTTCAGATTTCCATCCTCTGCAGGTTTTTTGATTTTTACAGAGGATTTTTTTTGCCTGCCCTCAAGGGCAGTCTCCTTTGTGACTGAATGTCCCATTGTGACGTCAGTGCTTCAACAGTGATGCCTTGCTGTTACTTGTCACTTCATGTCTGGCTCCAACTTCCCAGCCAGATTCTCCAACACTGATTGTGACTGAATTATCTGTAATAGCCTGCATGTTTTCTGCAGGTATTGTCAGATCAGATACAATTTATTGTCGTGTAATAAAACAGAAATGTAAATATTATGCAGCATTGCCTTTAGTTTGCCCTAAGTAAAACACGAAAGTCTGCAGATATTGTGATTGAAGTAAAAACACAATTCTGGAGAAACTCAGCAGGTCACACAGTGCATATAGAAAAGATACAAAACCACTGTTTCGTGCTTGAGCCCTTCATTAAGGTACCTTGATGAAGGGCTCAAGCCCGAGACGTTGGTGCTGTATCTATATCTTTGCTGTATAAAGTTCGCTGTTTGACCTGCTGAGTTTCTCCAGCATTGTATTTTCAGCCTGCCAGATTTGCCATGAGCATTACCCGGTGCCCCTTACAGTCAGAGAAAGAAAAGCAAAAGAGAGTCCCTGCCCCTCTTCACCCCACCCCCTGAGTCACCGAGTGTCCGTGGATTCACCTCCAGTGCTCCCACAGCCACACAAGACCCCAGTTCACGCCATTGGCAACCAGAGCCCAGATCCAAACCTCTTCGCACCCAGGGCCCATCGGGAGCCCTTCTTGCCCGCAGCACCCGCTCGAAGATTCTGAGGATTTGGCAATTTCCTATGAATGAGGTGCCAGATTCAGGACTCAAGTGTTTTGTGTACTGCATGTTAATTTTCCTAGATTCTCAAGAGAACTTGGTGTAGAATTATTGATGCTTTGTATTAACGTAATGCTTGCGTTGCATTTCCCAACATCTTTTGCTTTGGAGTTGGTAAGATGCAGTTATTTCACTTTCTTTAAATGGTTGTCATGGTAATTCTTCCAATTCATGTGCAGATTGTAATTGTTCTTGTTGTAAATGTTATTTGAGTGCTACTGGTTCGATTTGAATAAAAATGCAGGAGTAGATTGAAATACAGAATTTGGAACTGTGTTTTAAATTAACTTTGATATCAGTTCATTTTGTGCATTGCCGTCTACAGTTTCTGATCAAAGTTCTAACAACTTTTGAGATGGGATCAGGGACACCGCAGTTTGGCCCCTTGAACTATCCATTCAAGTGGGGCTGCTCTTCTTCATCTCCAGTTCCCAAATCCGTTCATTCTTCTGGTAATTGATGTTTTCAGTGCATTCAAACACGGTTTTCTGGAATAAAGAATCCTAAAGTCTCACCACTATCTGGTTGAATAGATTGCTAGTTTCAGGCCTCAATTCCTTGTACTTTTATTTGAGGGTGCGATGATCTTGAGATCTCCTGGTCAAGGGGAAATACCCTCCCTGTCTCCGCCTGGTATCACCCCTCTTTCTCCTAACTCTAGGGAACTCTAGTGTCCTCCAACTTTCCTTGTTGGACAGACACCCCACCCATCAGATTTGTTGAGTCGTGAGTGTTTTTTGTGAAGCAAAGATAGAGATGCATAACTAACATTATGGGCCTGAGCCCTTCATCGTACCGTGATGCCGACCTTGAAGGTACCTACCTTGATGAAGGGGTCAGGCCAAAACATTGGTAATGAATCTTTATCTTTGCTTCAGAAAGAATGCTCGTGACTTGCTGAGTTTCTCCAGCATTTTTGTGTCAACTCTATAATCACAGTGTCTGCAGGTTTATTGACGTGGCTAAGTTTATAAATATTTCAGAAGAGCATGCTGCATGTCTGTCTCCAGTGGGGTCATGGTGATTTGGGTGCCCTGTGGGGACCAGTGACCACGGCGCCTTCTTGTCAGCTGGGAATGGAGGCAATCTTACCTGTATCAGAGGGTCATCAAAATCGAGATATCGACAATTACCAGGAGCATTGCTCAAATTGTGAGGACCCTTTCCCTCCAGCTCACAGGATCTTTGACCCACTATCGTCAGGAAGGAGGTACAGGAGCATCAAAATCAGGACTGCTAGGCGAGGAAATAGCTTCTTCCGCAGGCTTTAAGATTGATTGCAACCGAGTAAATCATCCCTATATATTTATTTATATATGTGATTATTATGTGCTATGTATGCACGTGGACCATGGTTGGAGAAATGCTGTTCTGTCTACACAGGTCAGATGATGGTAAAGTTGAACTTGAGTTGATGGTAAAGTTGAACTTGAGTTGATGGTAAAGTTGAACTTGAGTTGAGGGTACTCACTACAGGTTGGGTCATCGTTGAGTAGCTTAGACTTCCTGCCAAGCCTCCGCCTCCAGTTCCTGTAGAGCTGTTTCTTTGCATTCAATGAATGTGGGGCATCTCTAGCTCTACATTTGTGGTCAACCAGCTCCTTGATCTCTTGCTCATTCTGAGCAGGCGTGTCCTGACAAGCTGGAGGCCAGGACCATGTGAGATTGTGGGCTGGAGCTGCGGTGGGAGTGTGGACAGGATTGAGAGCAGGAGGTGGGAGCATGAATGACGGGGTGGGCGAAGAAGGTAGGAAGGAAGCATTGGGTGACTGGATAGGCTCAAAGCCAATGGACTATGTGCTCTCCAAATTGTTTGTGGAGGTTTAAATTTTAAATTTTATTTACAACACATTAGAAGCTTATTCCAGCCTTCTCTAAATTTGGAAAGACTGCGTGCAGATTGGGAGTCTGCTTCACTGAGCATCAAGTGACAGGGATCTCCTAGTGGCCAACCACTTCAATTCCCATGCTCACATATCTGTCCACAATCTCGTACGATCCCACCAAGACCACCGGTAAGGTGAAGGAATAACACTTGATTTTCCTTCTGGGCACGCTCCAACTAGATAGCATTAACATTGGCTTCTGCAAGCCCATTCACATTCTCCCTCACTTCCCTGTCCCCTCATCTTCTTTCTTCCAGCTCTCCACCCCCTTTCCCTCTCTATTCACAGAGCCATCCCCCCTCCCCCTGTTTGCTGGTGTGTCCTCCTCCCTTATCCTCCTATTACTTCCTGCCTTTGGGACTGTGCTCCTCCCCCTGCCCCTCACCCCCCCCCCCCCCACCGTTTTGTTTGGGCACATGCCTACATTTTGTTCATCTTCAAGCTTCAAGCCCAAAACATTGGTTATGAATCTTTATCTTTGCTGCACTTTGTAACCTGCTGAGTTTCTCCGGCATCGTGTTTCCATTTTGGGTTATCTTTTTTGACCGGGGTACAAAAGAGAGCACAACTGTGGGGATGTTTCTTGGCTTTGGGCTCGCCACAGGTGAGATCACTGTGGACCAATTGGAATACAATGCTGCAGTTAAATGAGCTCAGGTGCATTCCCAAGATAGGTACTCAGCAATGTTTACTGTGCATTACTGTGTGTAAGCTTGGTGTTAATCAATCTGCGGACAGTCCCACTCAACTCTTGCGTGACAGGAGTTTGCTGTGTTCTCTTCCAAGTTTCCTGCGTTACTGTAGAGTCTGCACCAGGAACATTTCCTTGGCTGTGAAGTGCTTTGTGACCTCCTGAGAGAGATGTCAAAGACACAAGTAACTCTAAAGCATGAGGGGGCTGACTATTATTTGGGTGGGGAGACATTCAGAATTTGGAGGTGCAGAGGGACTTGGGTGTCCTTGTGGGGGATACCCTAAAGGTTGACCTCCAGGTTGTGTCAGTGGTGAAGAAAGTTAATAGAATGCTGGCATTCATATCTAGAGGGATAGGATACAAGAGCAGGGATGTGATGTTGAGGCTTTATAACGCACTGGTGAGTCCTCCCTTGGAGAATGGAGTACAGTTTTGGGGTCCTTATTTAAGAAGGGATGTGCTGGCATTAAAGAGGGTTCAGAGAAGATTCTCCAGAATGATTCCTGGAATGAAGGAATTAGCAGATGAGGAATGTTTGACATCTCTTGGACTGGTCTCCTTGGAGTTCAGAAGAATGAGGGGAGACCTCATAGACCCATTTTGAACGTTGAAAGGCCTGGACAGAGTAGATGTGGGAAAGTTGTTTCCCATGATAGGGGAGTCTAAGACAAGAGGACACAACTTTAGGATTGAAGGGTGTTCATTTAAAACAGATTGCAGAGAAATTACTTTAGCCAGAGTGGTGAACCACTGGAATTTTCTGCCATGGCCCACTGTGGAGGCCAGGTCATTGGGTGTATTTAAGGCAGAGATTAATAGGTGTCTGAATAGTCAGGGTATCAAAGGTTATGTAGAGAAGGCCAGGGAGTGGGGCTGAATGGGAGAAAAGATCAGCTCATGGTGGAATGGTGGCTTGGACTTGATGGGTTGAATGGCCTACTTCTGATCCTATATTTTATGGTCTAAATGTTTCATCTTTCACCCTCAACCCATGTCTTTTAGTTCTTGACTCATCCAACCTCCATGCTCCTCATAAATAAAGCACAGAAGCAGTTGGCTCATTTACACCTGTGCTAGATTGGAAATCTAGCCTCGTCTCCTCACAGATGCTGCCTGCCCTGCTCAGTCTTTCCAACATTTTCTGTTTTTGTTTTGCACTAACCCCTTGCTTATTTCCCCACACACTCCCATCAACCTGAACCTCTGAAGATTCTACCCTTTGCCAGTGAAATTGGTGCTATTTACATTGGCCAATTCATCTCCTGGTCCTTGAGCATCTCGGGGCTGGGGGAAGGGAGTGAAGCATTTGGGGGAACCCCATCCTGTGAAAGGGAGATTGTGTAATCTCTACACAGGCAGTAGCCGAGATTGTATTAGAACCCAGGTCACTGGAGCTGTGAGGCAGTGGCTCTTTCATTCACCCTTACTGTGGTGCCCCTACTTTCGATATCAGGTCTCCGCTCTGTTCTGTAAAAGGGAGTGGACTTTTCAGTCCTTCCTACTGGTGTAACAACAAGACCCTTGATTCATCCTTTCCTCATCTCAGAATCTTTATTTAAAAAAAAAATTCAGGCAAAGTTGTCCAACTGCTGTTTGATAAGTTCTAAATTAATCACTGAAATTCTTCAGGACACAAATATTTTGTTGGCTGAATTTCTGGCTCTGTTAGCATTTCCTGGTTCATTTGTCCTTGAGCCAAAGTCCCAGTTACAGCAGTTGGAATCTTGATTTTGAACATCCCTGTGCCACAAACTTCCCAGCAGAAGGAATAATCTGGGCACAGGAAGGTTACATGTGAAATTGTGAACCGACAGGCTGAGATCATTTCTTCCCCATAGCCATCAGGCTCCTGAGTGAACCCCTCGACTTTGCACTCATGCTGCCCTTGCCATGTCCTAATGAACCTTTCTGGTTGTAGTCCTGTGGTCTGCAAGTGTGCACTCATCTACTTCCTTGTCCAGCTGAGTCAGCTTTGAATGTCACAGCTGTCTTGCTAGATCACTCGGGGAAGAGCCGTACCAGGTCTGATGTCAGAATCAGATTTATTCTCACGTCACCAAAATTTGTTGTTTTATGGCAGTGTTATTGTTACTTCATATTCTTTCTTTGGCTTGGCTTCGCGGACGAAGATTTATGGAGGGGGTAAAAGTCCACGTCAGCTGCAGGCTCGATTGTGGCTGACAAGTCCGATGCGGGACAGGCAGACACGGTTGCAGGGGAAAATTGGTTGGTTGGGGTTGGGTGTTGGGTTTTTCCTCCTTTGTCTTTTGTCAGTGAGGTGGGCTCCGCGGTCTTCTTCAAAGGAGGTTGCTGCCCGCCGAACTGTGAGGCGCCAAGATGCATGGTTTGAGGCGAGATCAGCCCACTGGCGGTGGTCAATGTGGCAGGCACCAAGAGATTTCTTTAGGCAGTCCTTGTACCTCTTCTTTGGTGCACCTCTGTCACGGTGGCCAGTGGAGAGCTCGCCATATAACACGATCTTGGGAAGGCGATGGTCCTCCATTCTGGAGACGTGACCCACGCAGCGCAGCTGGATCTTCAGCAGCGTGGACTCAATGCTGTCGGCCTCTGCCATCTCGAGTACTTCGACGTTAGGGGTGTAAGCGCTCCAATGGATGTTGAGGATGGAGCGGAGACAACGCTGGTGGAAGCGTTCTAGGAGCCATAGGTGATGCCGGTAGAGGACCCATGATTCGGAGCCGAACAGGAGTGTGGGTATGACAACGGCTCTGTATACGCTAATCTTTGTGAGGTTTTTCAGATGGTTGTTTTTCAGACTCTTTTGTGTAGTCTTCCAAAGGCGCTATTTGCCTTGGAGAGTCTGTTGTCTATCTCGTTGTCGATCCTTGCATCTGATGAAATGGTGCATCCGAGATAGGTAAACTGGTTGACCATTTTGAGTTTTGTGTGCCTGATGGAGATGTGGGGGGGTGCTGGCTGATGGAGGACCTCCGTTTTCTTCAGGCTGACTTCCAGGCCAAACATTTTGGCAGTTTCCGCAAAACAGGACGACAAGCGCTGAAGAGCTGGCTCTGAATGGCCAACTAAAGCGGCATCGTCTGCAAAGAGTAGTTCACGGACAAGTTTCTCTTGTGTCTTGGTGTGAGCTTGCAGGCGCCTCAGATTGAAGAGACTGCCATCCGTGCGGTACCGGATGTAAACAGCGTCTTCATTGTTGAGGTCTTTCATGGCTTGGTTCAGCATCATGCTGAAGAAGATTGAGAAGAGGGTTGGTGTGAGAACACAGCCTTGCTTCACGCCATTGTTAATGGAGAAGGGTTCAGAGAGCTCATTGCTGTATCTGACCCGACCTTGTTGGTTTTCGTGCAGTTGGATAACCATGTTGAGGAACTTTGGGGGGCATCCGATGCGCTCTAGTATTTGCCAAAGCCCTTTCCTGCTCACGGTGTTGAAGGCTTTGGTGAGGTCAACAAAGGTGATGTAGAGTCCTTTGTTTTGTTCTCTGCACTTTTCTTGGAGCTGTCTGAGGTGCAAAAATTGCTATAAATTACATTTCCTTAAATACACTGTTGAAAAATAAATAATTAGTGCCAAATCTGTGGCTCATCGCCCATTCAGAAATCTGATGGCAGAGGGGAAGAAGCTGTTTTTGTACTACTGCTTGTCCCATACCTACTTCTTGATGGTAGCAGTGAGAAGAGGGCATGACCTGGGTGGTGGTGGGGGTCCTTGAGGATAGAGGCTGCTTTATTGAGACACTGTCTCCTGTAGATGTCTTTAATGCAGTGGACTAATGCAATTGGTGGTACTGGCCGAGTTTATACTCCTCTGCAGCCTTTTCCTGTCCTGTGTATTGGCACCTCCATACCAGACAGTGATGCATCCAGTCAGAATGCTCTCCTCAGTACACCTGTAGAAATTTGCAGGAGCCTTTGGTGACATAACAAATCTCCTCCAAACTCCGATCATAATGTAGCTGCTGGCGAGCCTTCTTCATGATTGCATTGGCATGATGACCCCAGGATAAATCTTCAGAGATGTTGACACCCAGGAATTTTAAGTTCTTTGCCCTCTTATCTGCGGATGTGAGCATTCAACGAGCTGATCTTTCTCCCTCCTGTTCACTTCCTCATTGCCGTTTGTGATTCTGCCGACAACTGTGGTGTTATCAGCAAATTCATAGGTTGTACTGAAATTGTGCCTGGCCACACAGTCATGGGTGTGGAGTGAGTAGAACAGTGGGCTAAGCACGCATCCTTGGGGTGCACCTGTGTTGATCATCAGTGAGGAGGAGACGTTCTTTCCAATTCGCACTGATTGTGGTCTTCTAATGAGAAAGTTAGGGATCCAGTTGCAGAGGGGGTGGGAGTGCAGAGGCCCAGAGTTTGGACCTTGTTGACCATCTCTGAGGGAATAATGGTGTTGAAGACTGAGCTGTAGTTGATGAAGAGCAGCCATGTGTATGAGTTGTTGTTTTCGAGGTGATCCAGAGCTGAGTGGAGAACCAGTGTCTGCTGTGGAGCGATTGTGTTGTGACGATCGGTGAATTTTTAGATGTCAATTGAATTGTGCCTGCCCATACACTCATGGGCAGTAATGATGTGGCAATAAACTTGTGATCATATATTGAATGCCTTCGCCAATTTTCTGTCTGTTTTATTTTTTCCTCACTTATCCTGTATTTTTTCAGGATCCCCCAATGGATAACAATATTCCCTCCCCACTACCACCCAGATCAAAGATTGTCCAAGTTTAACATTCTACAATGTTGTCTTCAATTATTGTTTATAAAAATTCTTGCTGCTGTGTTGGGCAACATTGTTTAATGATAAAATTCAAATAAAAGTCCTTGTGGTTTTTGCTTAAAGTAAAAAAGAGCAATTTTATAGTTTGATTTGAAGCAAATTCTTCATTAATTGAGAACAGACAGGAAAAAAAATCCTTTCTCTTTGTAGCTTCATCCATCCATCCTACTAAAGAATGAAATCAGGAAGGCAGATAATGTAAAGGCAAATCCAAAGGGTTTCTACAAGTATATTTAAGAGTAAGAAGATAACCCATGGGAGAGGTGCTGGTTGATTGGAGAGTAGCTTATGTTGTCCTGCTGTTTAAGAAAGGCTCCAAAAGTAAACCAGGAAACTATAGGCCAGTGGGCCACACATGCCAGTAGCTGGTAAATTATTGGAAGGAGTTCTGAGAGATAGGATATCTAAGTGTTTGGACAGCCATGGGCTAATTAAGGACAGTCCATCGTGGCTTTGTACGTGGTAGGCCAGGTTTACCAAACCTTGTGGTTTTTCGAGGAAGTTATCAAGAAGGTAGATGAAGGAAAAGCTGTGCAAGTTGACTACATGAACTTTAGTGAGGCCTTTGACAAGGTCCCACATGGGAGGTTGTTCAAAGGTTAAGACACTAGATATACATAGAGGAGTTGTAAATGGGTGAAAACAGAGAGAGGTAGTGGATGGTTGATTCTCAAACTGGACGCCTGTGATGAGTGGTGTGCCTCAGGGAATGGTGCTGGGACCATTGTGGTTTGTTGTCTATATCAATAACCTGGATGATAATGTGGTTAATTGGATCAGCAACTTTGCTGATGACACAAAGGAGCCGTAGTGGGCAGTGAGGAAGATTTTCAAAGCTTGCAGAGGGATCTGGACCAACTGACAGAATGGGCCAGTAGGTGGATGTTGGAGTTTAATGCAGACGAATGTGAGATGTTGCATTTTGGAACAGCAGATCAAGGAAGGGCATACACTGTAAATGGTAGGGCACTGAGGAGTGCAGAGGAACAAAGAGACCTGGAGATACAGGTACATTGTTCCCTGAAGGTGACATCACAGGTGGACTGGGTTGTAAAAGAAATTTTTGGCATCTTGGCCTTTATAGATCAAAGTATTGAGAGTACAAGTTGGGATGTTATGTTGAAGAAAGTGGTGAGGCCAAATTTGGAATATTGTATGTAGTTCTGGCCACCTAACTAACTAAAGGAAGGATATCAATAAGATAGAAGGAGGGCAGAGAAGATTTACTAGGATGTTGCTGGTTTTTCAGGAATTAAGTTACAGGGAAAGATTAGTTAGGTCTTTATTCCTTGGAACCTAGAAGAATAAGGGGAGACTTGATAGAGGTTTACAAAATTGTGAGGGGTTAGGGTTAGTAATAGACAGAGTAAATGCGAGTTGGCTTTTTTCACTGAGATTAGAAGAGATAAGTATGAGAGGACGTGGCTTTAGAGTGAAAGGAGAAAGGTTTAGGGGGAACTCCTTCACACACAGAGAGTGGTGGGAGTGTGGAATGAGCTGCCATCTGATGTGGTGGGTGCGGACTCGATCTTAGTTTTAAGAATAAATTAGTGAGATAACCAGACAATGCCAAGTGATGTTAGCGGATTTACCCTGGCTTGCTCAGGGTTGTTCCTTTGGATCTGTACTTTTCATGAGAGAGAGAGAGAGAGAGAGAGAGAGAGAGAAGGGGGAAAGCTTGGTTTAATGTTTCACTTGAATCTGCGACCTTGTGGCTCTGAGGCACGAGTTTTGGAAACTCTTATCAGTGTGTCAGATAACTGTCAGGGCGATGGAAGAACTTCAGATGGACTTTGACCTATTTTGCCGAACAACTGCCCACACCCATTCCAGCTTCGGGATGCCTCTGGCTGCAAGTTTGGAGTCCTCTCTGCAGCCTGCCTTGTGTGCCTTTCCTCGAGTGTTGGTCCAAGTTTATTGCCATGTGTCACCAAGGTGCCGGATGGAGGTTGTTTTGCGAGCAATCCAGTTAGTCAACAAGTAAGGCACAGCAACAGAAGTGGGTGAAGTAGCAGACGGCACAGCGCCAGTGACCCAGGATCAAATCCGGTGCCACCTGTGAGGAGTTTGTTCTCCCTGTCTCCGCACAGATTTCCTGCGCATGCTCGGGCTTTTAAAAATCTAGCCGTACAGCATGGTAATGGTCCTTCTGGCACATGAGCCTGTGCCACACAAATACATTCTTCCACAATAACCCCGTACATCTCTGGAATGTGGGAGGAAACCAGCTTCGTGTTCCAAAGATGTACAGGGTGAATAGGTTAAATGGTCACGTGGGTTCAATTGGGTGGCACGGGCTCATGGGCTGGAAGGGCTTGTACTGTGCCATATCTTGACCAAACATTAATCATTAATCATTTAATCTACCAAAGATCAAAGAGAAATACGAAAGGCAGCATAATTTTGTGAATGTGAGGTTCACTCAGGAGCCTGATAACACTCTCCTTTAATCTGGGGGAGCTTGATCTTACTCTCATGAATCTTCTTCCTGAGGAGAAGGGAGTGAAAAGAGTGGCTGGGCTGGATGAGTCTTTACTACACATTGGCTACTTTTCCAAGGCAGCAGGAGTCTAGATGGAATCGATGGGCATGGGTATTGTGTGACAGAGGGGAAGGTGGCACGCGTGGCGGAGGGGAAGGGGGCGTGCGCGGCGGAGGTGATGGGAGGTGCACGACGGAAGGGGGAGGTGGCGTGTAATAGAGGGGATTCGTGATGGCCTGAGCCCTATTCACAACCCTGTGCAGGCTGGGGTGGTGTAGTTCCCGTTCTCCACAGTGATGAATCAACAGGATACGTTTCACGTGGTGTCCCTGTAGAAGTACTTCAGGGATATGGATGACGTGCTGAATGTCCTCATGCTTCTGAGAAACCCAAGCCACTGGTGCACTTGTTTGGCCATTGCATCCCCGTGGGTTTACCCTGAAACAAAGACTCCCCCTCCTCCTGGTTCACCTGGACAGAGGGAGCAGTGTGCAGAATACCTGTGGTGTCTTGTCTAGAGTAACAGCACCAAACCTTTTGATGGAGTTGATAACTTGATTGTTTAAGCACATAAATCTGACACATGGTGAGCGATGGTTCTTCCTCCTGACCTTGAAGGCCATTTGGCCAATTGTATTCATGCTGGCACCACAGAACTCCCTTCAGTCTTGTACTCACATGCCCAAGATCTCCTCTTGATTCTCCTGCCACCCATTATAAGTAATTTACCACAGCCAACTAACATGTCAGCATGTCGTTGGGACATGGGAGGATATTGGAGCCCACGAGGGCATCCCGTGTGACCACAATGTGTAAGCCCCACACGGGCAGCGCAGATAAAACACAGGAAACTGCAGCAAAAAAATGACAGTAGGTGCTGGATCACTCAGCAAGTCCAGCACCATCTAGGGAAGAGAAACTTTGACATTTCAGATTGAAGACCCATGGACAGGACAGCCGAAATACTCATTTGGGGTCAGGGTCCAACTCTGAGACGTGACGTGGCAGAACTACCCTCGTGTTAGGGCAAGGACAAGGGACTAGTTGTGGTCAAGTCCAGTTTATTGTCATCTGATGGTACAAATGCAACCCAATGAAACAGCATTCTCCAGTCCTCGGTGCAAAAATATGCAGACACACACCCAGACAGAGGACACATACAGACAAACAATACATAGGCAGGACAAGTATACAAATAAATAAATATTGTTTTATGAATATGAGAGTCTTGGATGGTGAGATTGAGCCATTCCTTTGGGTCTCCCACCCTCAGTTTACATTTGCTTCCTGAACCCTGTGACACTGGGCTCATGATGTTTGGAGTTTATTTTTTGAAATGGCAGAGTTGGCCAAGGGAATGCTGAGGGCAGTAAAACCCCTGGTATCCGGCACCTACGGGGATTGGTAGATGCCGGTTGTGAATTTTCTGGTTGCTTGAGATTGTGCGTTGGGTGATGGTGAACTAATGGTGAGGCGCACCAATTTTCAACCCTTTTTTTTACCTATTTATTTTTTGTGATTTTTCTTCTGGTTGTTTGAATTCCGGATAATGGGGATTTTACTGTATTAAGGGTGATGGGCAGAGAAGGCTCGATGGGTTTAAGGGATGTGATACAAGGTTGACAGAGTTGGGGCTTCCTCTTAGGAGTGATGAAGGATGAGAGGTGATTTAGAGGTGTACAAGATTATGAGAGGCTGAGAGAGGGTGGACAGCCAGCACCTTTTCCCGGGGCAACAGTAGTAAATACCAAAGGCTATCTGCTTAAGGTGAGTGGAGAAACGATTTGGGGAGATGTCAGACATAGGTTTTTTTTCTTTACGCAGAGAACTGTGGGTACCTGCAAAACATGGCAGGGGGTGGTAGTGGAGGCTGGTACAATAGGGGACATTTAAAAGACTTATAGACCAGCACGTAGATGTAAGAAAAATAGAAGGTTATGGGTGTGAAGGAGGGAGGGATTAGATTTCTGTGGAGCAGGTTTACATAGGTTAGCACAACATCATGGGCTGAAGGGACTGTAATGTGTTGGAATGTTCTAAGGTCTGTTAAATGGTGGAACCAGCTTGAGGGCTGAATGACCTCTGGTTCTTGTGTTCTAGCCCCAAGAGTGGGCTGTATTTTAATTGGAACCTATAATTATTTGGCATCTGCTGACTTGGAGCAAAGCCACTTGTAGTCTCAGAGTGGGGTTCATTTATTTTTAAAACAAAAGAAATGATTCTGTACAGAATGGGTCTGTTCGACTTATCACAGACTCCATTAACCTGAGTTCCTTCCAATTTGGCTGGTATCCGAGTTCATGGAGTTATGGGCCAACAAAAATACTTCAGAATAGTTCAGCTGGCAGGTCCTGCACAGTAATCTCCATCGTGTACAGTATGTTCACCTGGCTCCCTTTTGACCCTGGCGACCTGCTCAGAAATCTGATGGCTCTCCAGGTGATTGCCTGCACTCTGCACTCATTTGGACCTCATGCTCCCTTGAAATGGTTGTACTGTTCCTGGAAAGTCCAAATAACTGTGAGGTGATTGCTTGTACTCAGTTGTGTGTATGAATCAAATTCTGGAGATTTGATCTCCTTATCCAAGCCCAAATCGAGCATGAGGTGCTTTTAATTATGATTGCAAACAATATTGGTATTTATTGTCTACAGAAGTGCCGGCTGTGGATTTAAAGTTCCATGTAGGTTAGATCAAGTAAGGCTGATCGGTTTTACCCCATGTCAATAAGGTGTGGTTTTGGGATAATGCAATAATTTCACAGTTTAATTTATTTGTCATAACATACAAATACTGTGAGACGGGTTCTTCTACGAGTAATCCAAATGGTTATCTCTAACATTCATCCTGCCGTATAAGGAGCATCTTTTACAGAGAACAGGATTATAATGAAAAGGAAGATTCATTAGTACCAGTTCATGACCCTGACGGCTGTGGGGAAGAATCTGTCTTTAGGCTTGTTGGTGCACGCTTTCACACACGAGCCTCCGCTTGGATGGGAGGAGGGGGAAGAGAGTGTGTCGGGGGCTGGGGGCGGGGGGGTGATGCGAATGTCAGTGTGTTGGCTGCCTTTCCCAGGTAGCAGGAGATGTAAAGGGGAGTTTGTGTGATGTTCTCAGCTGCATTCACCACCTTCTGCAGCAGCTTTCTGACCAGCTCCCATCCCTCGCTGAGATGCATCTCGATGGTGCCCGTGTTGAAGTTGTTGAGAGATAAAGGGGACATGCAGAACTTCCTTAGTCTTCTAGAACCATAGAACACTACAGCACAGAAGCGGGCTCCCTTGGTCCTTCTAGTCTGTGCCAAACCATTATTTTTTGCCTAATCCTGCTGACCTGCACCCAGTCTGTAGCCCTGCATACACCTTCCATCCATGCACCTGTCCAAATTCTTCTTAAATTTTAAAACAGAGCCCGCATTCACCACTTCAGTTGGCAGTTGGTTCTACACCCCCACCACTCTCTGTCCCCACTAAACTTTTCCCCTTTCATACTTAACTCGGGCTTATAGCTCACCTACCCTCAGTAGAAAAAACCAATATCCCCCTCATAATTTTAAATACCTCGATCAAATCTCCCCTCATTCTTCTACCCTCCAGGCAATAAAGTCCTAATCTGTTGAACCTTTCCCTGTAACTCAGTTCCTGAAGTCTGAGCAACATTCTAGTAAATCTTCTCTACAGTCTTTCTCTTACTGATATCCTTTCTGTAGTTGGGTGACCAGAACTGCATGCAATACTCCAAATTTGGCCTCACCAATGTCTTGTACAACTTTACCATTTTGTCCTTCAAAAATGCAACACCTCACACTTGTCTGCATTAAATTCCATTGGCCATTTTTCCAGCTGGTCCAGATACCTCTGCAGCTTTGAAAACCTTTGCTGTCCACAACGCCGCCAATCTTAGTGTTATCTGCAGACTTGCTGATCCAATTCACCACATTATCATCCAGATCATTGATATAGATGACAAACAACAATGGTCCCAGCACCAATCCCTGAGACACGCCACTAGTCACAGGCCTCCAGTCTGAGAAAGAATCATCCACTACTACTCTCTGGCTTCTTTCGTCCAGCCATTGTCGAATCCAGTTCACCACTTCACCATCGATACCAAGTGACTGAACCTTCTGACTAACCTCCCATGTGGGACCTTGTAGACAACATCCACACCCTTCGTCAATTTTCCTGGTAACCTCAAAAAAATTCTGTTGGATTGGTTAAACATAACCTACCATGACAAAGCCACGTTGACCATTCCTAATCAGTTTCTAGCTATCCAAATAATTATACATTCAATCTCTTAGCACACCTTCCAATAATTTACCTACTACTGATGTCAGGCTCACCAGCCTATAATTTCCAGGGTTACTTTTGGAGCCATTTTTTAAAAAATGGAACAATTCCAATCCTCTGGCACCACACCTGTGGACATTTTAAATATTTCTGCCAGAGCACTGCAATTTCTACACCAGCCTCCCTCAGAGTTTGAGGGGATATCTTGTCAGGCCCTGAGGATTTCTGCATCCTTATTTGCTTCAAGACAGCAAGCACTTCCTCCTCTTTAATCTGTATAGGTTCCAAGAACTCACTGCTTGTTTTCTTCACTTCCCACAACTCTTTGCCTGTTTCCTGAGTGAATACTGATGGGAAAAGACAATTTAAGATCTCCATCTCTTTTGGCTCCATACAAAGCCGACCACTGTGATCTTGAAGGGGACCAATTTTGTCCCTTTTTATATTTTTACTCTTAACACACCTGTAGAAACCATTAAGATTGTCGACCAAAGCCACATCACGTCTTCTTTTACCTTCCTGATTTATTTCTTGAGGTTTTTCTTGTTTGCTCCATGTTGCCTCTATCAGTTATACCCCTCTCTCTTCTTCTGAACCAGATCCCCAATATCACTCGAAAACCAACGTTCCCTGTGCCTGCTAACCTGGCCTTTAATCCTGACCGGAACATACAAACTCTGTACTCTCAAAATTTTACCTTTGAAGGGCCTCCACTTACCCCGCAGATCCTTATCAAAGACAATTTATCCCAATCCACACATTCTAGATCCTTTCTCATTTCCTCAGAATTGGCCTTTCTCCAATTTAGAATGTCAACCTGAGGCCCATAATTAACTTGAAACTAATGACATTATGATGACTGGACCCAGAATGTTCACCTACACATACATCTGCCACCTGTCCTGACTTGTTCCATAATAGGAGATCCAGTACTGCACTCTCTCTGGTTGGAATCTCTATATATTGATTTAGAAAACTTTCCTGAACACATTTGACAAACTCCAAGCTGTCCAGCCCTTTTACAATATGGGAGTCCCAGTGAATATGTGGAAGATTAAAACCCTTACTATCACAACCTTGCATTTCCTGCGCCTGTCTGCTCTCTCTCTATAGATTTGCTCCTCCAATTCTCATTGACTATTGGGTGGTCTATAATTAAACCCCTTGAGTGTGGTCATACCTTTCCCGATCCTCAGCTTCGCCCATATACCCTCAGTAGATGAGTCCTCTGGTCTGTCCTGCCTTAGCACATTTTCCCTGATGAGCAATGCCATCCCTCCCCCTTTCATTCCACTTCTCCCACCGTTCTATCGCATTTGAAGCAACGGAAGCCCGGAACATTGAGCTGCCAGTCCTGCCCCACCTGCAACCAAGTTTCACTAATGGCCACAGTCATTATTCCATGTGCCAATCCACTTTCTAAGCTTGCCTAACCTTCCACCTCCACAGTAGTAAGATGAGGGCAGCACGCTTCTCTCCAAACCAGATTCCATCTGCTCTTTTAAGAACAGAGGACACAGGTTAAGGGTGAAAAGGGAGAAGTTTAATAGGAGCATGAGGGGGGAACCTCTTCACACAGAGAGTGGTGGGAGTGTGGAATGAGCTGCCAGCTGAATTTGTAAATGCAGGCTGAATTTTAACATTTAAGAAAACGTTGCACAGGTACTTGATCAGAAGGGGTATGGAGTGATCTGGGCTCAGGGCAGGTTAGTTGGACTAGGGAGTATAATAGTTTGGTTCAGACTGGAATGGCCAGTGTTTCTGCTGCAATGTTGTCTGGTTCCATGATTTGTTTTACAGAGAGAGGTGGGTGCCTGGAATGTGTTGCAGGGGGTGGTGGTGGAGGCAGGAACAAAAAGAACATTTAAAAGACTCTTAGGCACATGGATACAAGCAAAATTAAAGGGTTGTATACTGTGAGCGGGGGAGGTGGGGAATGACTAGATTGGTCATGGAGTCTGTCTGCATGGATAGGTACAACATCAATGGCTGAAGGGCCTGTACTGCTCTATGTTCTAACTAATCAATCTCTGTAAATCTTTTGTAAAATTTTTTTGAATTGCTGTACCATGTATGGTTTGACTTGCTGAATCGAATGCAGAACAAACTTTCTCACTGTAGCTCAGGTCATGGTGACAACAACTTGAATGAGGAAATAGGTCACCAGTCCTTGATCGTTTCTGGATCACCATCCCAGCACTACCTTCCCGTAGGATTAGAACGTCCACATGGTCCAAGAAGGGTGGTTAGTGGAGGGTGCAAGGCCCAGATGCAGCATTCAGCCAAGAAGCAATAAAATGGAGGATTAAAAAAAATGTTTGGGGATGGCACAGTTAGTGTAGTGGTTTGCACAATGCTGCTTCGGGTCGGGGGTTAGAATCCCGCGGTGTCTGTAAGGATCTTGTACGTGACTGCATGGGTTTTCCCTGGGAGCTCTGATTTCCTCCCACCATTCATAAACGTACTTGGGGTGTAATTGGGCGGCCCAGGCTCATGGGCCAAAATAGCCTGTTACTGTGCTGTATGTCTACATTTAATTAAAAAAAACATGAAAATCTGCAGATACGGTGGTTGAAGTAAAAACACGATGCTGGAGAAACTCAGCTGGTCAAACAGTGGACTTTATGTTGCAAAGATAAAGAAAGGTAACCAATGTTTTGGGGCTGAGCCCTTCAAGGTATGGAAAAATGTCAGCAGGTGCCTGAACAGTAAAACAGGTGTGAGCTGAGCTGAGAGATCCTGCACGAGATCGCAGCATCCCAACGGGATGGACAAATTCTCTTTGAGCTGCATTTGGCCAGAACCTTCCAAAGAATTGTAACGTAGAATGCAAAAGGTGCTGGGGGAACTCAGCAGGTCGCGCCGCTTCCAGGAAAAAGCAACAGGCAGCTGGCGTTTTGGGCCCGAGACCTGTGATGTTTAACTGACTAAAGAGGGAATTCTAATTTCATGACGTGTTCATGACAATAAATCAACGGATTTTGTGACATTAAATTTAGACATCCAGCAGGGTAACAGGCCATTTTAGCCCATGAGTCCGTGCCACACAAATACACCCAATTAACTTCCAACCCCCGGTGCATTTTGAACACTGAAGGGAAACCGGAGCCTCTGGGGAATCCCACGAAGTCATGGGGAGAACATACAAACTCCTTAAAGACAGCGCAAAATTTGAACCATGGTCCTGATCGCTGGCGATCGCTCGTGTTCATGGCAATAAATTCTGAAAAGGGCAGATGACTGCGTTTTGTGTAGGGCATTTTGATTCTGCAAAGAGCTCTTTAAGAGAGCATTAATTTCTTTCAGTGTAAAAGGGAGGGAAAGATGTTCTTGTTGAATGCTTCTTGTTCGAGCTTCTCAGCCTGTAATTTTGCTGGGCTTTGTGTCTTGGGGCGTATACTGCTCCATTATCTTTAAGGAATGCGGAAATGAGCTCTGCCCGTTATTTTTCTCTAAATATATTCCACTCAGTGAACCTTTCGCATTGTTGAGTGTGACTGAGTTTATTGTACACCTTTCACAAAGCTGCTAGATATTTCAGTAATTAAATTCTCTTTGGCTGTTTAAGGCTCTTATTTGCAGGTCAGATTTCCACTCTGAAAGCTGGTTAGCATAGAAAATAAAGTATTGGGTGGGGGAGGGAGACGGATCATTGGGAGTGTACAAGATCGCATGGAGGGTCTGGGCTTTGTTCATTCATGTGCCTGTGAAATCGGCTGTGGTTGAATGGGAATGGAAAATATCCCATGCATTCCTGGGAGGTTAAATGTCTCGACCAGCTTACGAGAATCCAACAATGTTAATAGGTATTCGCAGTACACAAGCACGTTGGAGAAACTCGGCAGGTCAAGCAGCGTCCATAGGAAGTAAAGCCTGGGTCCTTCATCAGGTGTAAGCAAAACAAGCAGGTGGCTGAATGGAGAGGTGGGAGGGAGGAAGGGGCAGCAGCTCAACCCCCCTTGTCTCTCCCTCGTGCTTTCAAGCCCTACGATATGTGATCACCCAGCTCTCCCCAGCCCTTGCCTCTTCCTCCTTTCTCACCACCTGCCCCCTCCCTCCTTTCATTCAGGCACCTGACCCGAAACATTGGTTACCCTTTACTTTCTATGGATGCTGCATGCACCCACAGCACCTGTAGACTTTCTCTAAATGATGTAAATATCTATTCCCTCAGAAGCTGTGAGAGGCCTGATGGAACTGATTCTCGATTATTTAAGCAGTCTAGAGTCATTGGGTTAGGTACAATTATACAGCAGAGGTACGAACCCTTCAGCCACGATTTCTGCACCGTACACGATGCTCGTTAAATTAAATCTCAGGAGTAAAACATCATGGTTTGCAGACACCGTGATTAATGTAAATAGACAAACACTGGAGAAACTCAGCAGGTCAAACAGTCTCTTTTATGCAACAAAGATTAAGAAACAGACGAACATTTCAGGCTTGAGGCCTTCATCAAGGTGTGAGCAAAATGTTGGCAGGCGCCCGAACAAAATGGTTGGGGGGGGAAGGGGCAGGAGGAGGAGCACAGTCCCATTGATAGGAGTTAATAGGTGGATAAGGAAGGGAGGGCACAGCAGCAAATGGGGAGGGGGAGATGGCTTTGGGAATGAAGGGGCTGGAGAGCTGGAGGAAAGAAGATAGAGGGATGGGGAAGGGAGTGGGAACAGGGAGTGGGCTAGAGTGGGATGCAGAATTGAAGAGATTGGCCACTGGGAGATCCCTGGTGCGGACAGAGCAAAGGCACTCAGCGAAGCGATCTCCCAGTCTCTCCGATGTGAGATGGTCACAACTGGAGCACCGGTGCAATGGATGACACCCACAGATGCATGTGTGGTGTGCTTCGCTTGGAAGGACTGTTTGGGGCCCTGAATGGTGGTGAGGGAGGAGGTCTGGGTCCAAGTGGGGCACTTCCTCTGGCTGCAGGGGAAGGTGATGGGGGGGGGGGGGGTAAGTGGACAAGGGAGACACGGAGGGACCAGTTTCCATGGAAGGAGGAGAGGAGAAGATGTGTCTGGTGGTGGGATTGTTTTGTGGGGGGTGGTATGTGGAGGCTGGTTGGGTGGAATATGAGGACAAGGAGAATTCTAATTTGTTAGCATCTGGGAGCAGAGGGGATCATGGAAATGGAGGAGATGTGAGCAAGGGCTGAGTTGATGGAGGGGAAACCACGTTTGTGAAAGAAAGAGGGCATTTCAGATGATCTGGACTGGAAGTCTAAACAATCTCTGCTGGTTGCAAATGAAACATCTACTTCCATCCCCTGCATATTCATATCTCTCGAACAGCAATTCATATTTTTTTTTACCTTTGTCCCACCCCCCCCACCAAAAGTTTATGGGCCCCCTTCTCTGCTGGGAGAATGGAAAATGGGGTTAGCGTCAGATGAGAGTAAATGGGAGTGCGCGGGTCAGTATGGATTCGGTGGGCTGTTGGGCCTGTTCGTGTACTGTACCTCTGCGGGTCTGTGGCAACTCCTGACTTGTAGGTAAGGATGAAGGCACAGCAAGCCCCCACAAGCTTTGCAGTCTGCCAGGATCGCCTTTGGGTTCTGATGAGACTGATGTCCACTGTCAGAGGCTGCAGGTTAGCTGACTGGGCAGTGGGGCAACTTCATAATTTGCACTTTCCCGTTGCGCAGACCTGATGTTCACAGCTCCATCCCGAATGCCCCTCTCCACGTGGTCACAGTCCAGAGAGAGGTGGGCACATTGCATTCTTGTTTAAGACCGTGCATTCTTTAAGTCAAGTTTGTTGTCATCTGATTGTACAAATACAACACAATGAAATAGTGTTCTCTGGTCCTTGATGCAAAACACGCAGACACACAACCAGACATATCACACAGATAGATAACAATACATATGGAGGACAAGTATTTCATGAGTATGAGAGTCTCGGAGGGTCAGTGTGAGCCGTTCCTTTGGTCGTTCAGCATTCTCACTGCCCGTGGGAAGAAGCTGATCCTCAGCCTGGTGGTGCTGGCTCTGAACCTCCTGTATCTCTTCCCTGATGGGAGCAGCTGAAAGATGCTGCGTGCAGGGTGGAAGGGGGTCCTCGATGATTTTACGTGCCTGTGGGGGGGGGCGGAGGGGAGATGGAGACTCCAGTGATCCTCTCTGCCGCTCTTGTGACCTCAGATCCATTTGCCTGGTAATTTATTTATAGCGGTGGAACTCAGAGTGTCATAATCTCCGTCTGTCCGTCATCTCCTCACACCCCTACGTGTTTCACCCATGCTTATGCCGCGTCCAATCCCTCCCACTCTGTCCACGTTGTATATAATTCTGAGAGGCAGAGATAAGGTGAACAGCCAGCACCTTTTTCCCAAGGCGGGAATAGCGAACACCAGAGGACATCTGTGCAACTGATGGGAGGAAAGTTTAGGGGAGAGATCAGAGGTAAGTTCTTTTATACAGAGAGTTGTGGGGGCCTGAAATACCTTTCTAGCAGTAGTGATGGAGGCTGAAACATTAGGGTAATTAAAGGGACTATTAGACAGGCACATGGATGAAAGAAAAATGGAGGGTTACAAAGTAGGACTATATAAGTCAGCACAATATTGAGGGCCGAAGGGCCTGTACTGTGCTGTAGTGTTCTATGTTTGATACCAGCTATCTCCTCTCTGTTGACGAAGCGTTCCAGTCTGAAACTTCAGCCATTTTTTTTCTCCCAGTGATGCTGCCTGACCTGCTGAGTTCCTGCACCAGGTTGTGCTCAGGATGGCTGCTTCCCAGAGCAAAGTGGTCGTGATGCCTTTGTCATTGACGTTGATCAGGTGGTAAAACATTTGCCAGGACCTAGATCATTAACTGTATTTAAGACCGAGTGAATTGAGGGAATCTGGGTGGACGGCCAGATCAGCCATGATCTTATTGAATGGCAGAGCAGGCACAATGGGCCAGGTGGCAGACTGCAGCTCATTCTTGTATTAACCCTTTGGACCCCTTGTTCCAGTTTTAAAGGGCTACCACAAGCACGCTTACTCCGTGTCCTGCTTTTCCGGGACTAGTTTTACCCAGCTACCAACTGGTTTGTACTGGCATTCTTAATGTAAAGGTTTACCCATAGACCGATCTGGAGTATTGTATAGATTATGAAAGGTTGAAAATTGGTAAAGTCCAAAAGGTTAAGTAATACCAGATAGGATCAGAATTTGGCTATTCAACCCATTGAGTCTGCTCTGCCACTCAGATCACAGCTGATGCATTTTTCCTCTCAACCCCATTCTCCGGCCTTCTCCTGTAACCCTTGATGCCCTGTTTCATCAAGAACCTGTCAACCTCTGCTTTCAATCCACCCAATGACTTGGTTTGTAGCAACGAATTCAACGGATTTGTTGTCCTCTGGCTGAAGAAACTTCACCTTCCCTCCCGATCCATCCTTGGAATGTTATCCAGAGCTGTGTGTGTGTTTTTAAGGTTCTTGAATGAGCAAGCAGGTTGAGCAGAGGCCTGGTCTGCCAGTGGTTAGCCAACCTTCGAGATTATTCCACTGAGCTTGCTGGAAACGAACTGAAAGCCATGGTTTTCTGTCCCAGAAGTGATAATTAGGTATGTTTTGAATGTGCGTTTGGTTTTAAAAATAGAAAAAATGCATCTTGTGCTGAATGGTTTAAAAAACACAGTTCACAGTTCACTGATTTTCTTCCTTATTAGGACTTGTGTTTCTTGGCAAGTCTGTCCGATCAATGCCGAGCACATTGATAGGAAGTTGGAATTGTTTGCATTATTTCGGAATGCATAACTTAGGTTGAGAGCTCCATGTTCTTTTAGTCATGTTATCCAATGCATACCAAAACAACAGCAATCTCTCCGCAATCCCAAAAAAATTTTTTCTTAACAAACAGAAATAGTTTTATTCTGACATTTTGAGAAGAGTGGTTTGGAGTTGTTCATCCTGGTCCTTTTCATTCATTCTTTCTGCCAGTTGACTCATTGTCGACTGCCACTGTGAGTAAGGAGTTTGTACGTGTTCCAGCAAACTCAGCAGGATTAATCCTGGAGGTTGGCGTGTGTTTGCTCCGGCCGCTCCGCTTTCTTCCCATACGCCAAACAGGTTAATGGGTTAATTGGTTACAAAGGTACTTTTTGGCGGCACGGGCTCGTGGGCTGGAAGGGCCTGTAACCATGTCGTGACTTTAAATTGTGGAGACTGAGCCATTGTTTTTCTCCCCAGCATGGTCCCACAAACATTAATGTGGGGAGGGTAAATAATCTGCTCAGTAGTGACTTATGGATGAGCTGCATGGAGCTCCCAATGTCCTTCAGTGAGGTTGAGTTGACACAGGATCATTTTGAAGTAAAAATAATAGATGATGAGTTGGCGAGCCCACACTTGGGGTACTGTGTGCAGTTTTGGTCACTCAGCCGTAGGAAAGGTATCCAAGCAGTTTCAACCTTGGTGATGTCAGTCCAACTGCGCCGAGCAGGACATGTTGTCAGAATGCCCGATAGAAGACTGCCCCAGGGCATCTTGTACAACCAACTGTCCAGTGGTACCTGAAAACGAAGAGGCCATTGACTACAGTACAAGGACATTCTGCACAAGAGCCTCAAGGAAGCCGACATTGCCCCATCATCGTGGGAGGATCTGGCTCAAGATCGCTCGCGGGGACGCCATCAGAAACTGTCAACGCTGCTGAGAACCAGCTCAAAGAGGCAAGTGAGTTAAGGCACGGAAAGTGCCACTAAAGAGCTTCTGCCCCTCCAAGTCTTACCTGCCAAGCAGGGCCTGTCAAGGATCGGCCTGTACAGCCACTCCAGGACGGACATATCAAACCCCACAAACTGACTGAAAGGAACCATCATCGTCCTATAGGATGGATCGCTAGAAGGAATGCAGGAAAGATCCACAAGAATGTTGCCAGCTCAAACAGCCTAGGAGTATCAGGCGAGGCAAGATGAGGAGACCACAAGATGTAGGGACAGGTAGGTTGTTTGGCACATTGAGTCCCCTCTGCCATTCCATCATTAAGCTGCAGCTCCCGGGTATCCCTCCTGGGACCCAGGTACAATTAGAGGGAAAAAGGAGCTTCCAGCACCTTTCAAGCTGATGGGGGGGGGGGGGGGGGGGGCGGGTGGAATCGACCCAGTAAATCACCAACACGGCGATTTAAAGGGGATCCCGCCCCCATGATGACGTGGTAGGTGATGCATCACGCAAACTATCGGTCGTCAGTTTCCCTCTCCACCCCACCAGCTGTCAGTCGCCACCCCCCCACCATCAATCGCGCGCCCCTCTGCCCCCTCCCTGCAGCAGCAATCTCTCCCTCCATGTCAATGACCTCACTACCCCCAATTGTCTGGGCCCCCCTCCGTGGCAGTGACCCCTCTCTTTTCCCCCCCCCCCCATGGCAGTGACCCCTCTTCCCCCCCCTATCAATGGCAGACAATTCAGCAGGGGTTTCCCTGTGACACCAGCCCTCAAGTGCTAATGTCACAGGAGTAACTGGGTCGGCCATTTTTGTTTTTAAGCCGCCAGTGAACAAGACCTGGGTTCCCTGACTATCTCCAAGGTAGGGCAGCGACCCGGTTGACTTTGGAAGACGCTGACTGGATTGGATTTTTTCAGGTTGCCTTGTGAGTGGGGCACTAACTGGGCAAATTGCCTGGTTAACCCCATTGTACAAGGCAACTTGAAAGCGCCTATTAGATGATCCAACCTCCCACTCCCTGGCCTTCTCCCCATAACTTTTGATACCCTGACTATTCAGAAACCTATCAATCTCTGCCTTAGATACACCCAATGACCTGCCCTCACAGCCACTCATGGTAACAAATTCCAGAGGTTCACCATTCTCTGGCTAAAGAAATTCCTCCCCATCTCTATTTTAAATGGGCGCCCTTCAATCCTGAAGTTGTGCCCTCTTATCCTAGACTTCCCTTTGGTGGGAAAGAGCTTTGCCAGCCCTTTAAATGTTCGAAGTGCTTCAATGAGGACCCCCATCATTCTTTTTACCTCCAAGACCAGTCCAAGAGGTGTCAAACATGCCTCGTATGCTAATCCCTTCATTCCTGGAATCATTCTTGTGAATCTTCTCTGAACCCTCTCCTATGCCAACACATGCTTTCTTAGACAAGGAGCCCTGAGCTGTACCCTGTACCCCGTGAGGTCTCTCCAGTGCTTATAAAGTCTCAACAATTCATCCCTGCTCTGGTATCCTATCCCTCTGGATATGACGCCAACATTGGATTCGCTTTCTTCACCACTGACTCCTCCTAGGGGTTAACCTTTGGGGTGCCCTGCACGAGGACCCTCTCCAAGTCCCTTTCAACCTCCGAATTTTGAATTTTCTCGCAATTACCTTTGGTGCTCTGGCTAATCAAGAGCCTATTAATCTCTGCCTTTTTCTTTGGCTTGGCTTCGCGGACGAAGATTTATGGAGGGGGTAAAAGTCCACGTCAGCTGCAGGCTTGTTTGTGGCTGACAAGTCCGATGCGGGACAGGCAGACACGGTTGCCTTAAATACACTTAAATACCTGGCCACTACAACCGTCTGGGGCAACAAATTCCTCAGATTCTCCACCCTCTGGCTGAAGAAATTCCTCCGTGTTTCTGTTTTAAGTGGACGTCCTTCAATCCTGCCCTCTTGTCCTAGACTCTCCCACCGTGGGAAACAACCTGTCTACATCTTCCTGTCTCATGGAAATTTACAAAATTCTGGCTCTACTTTGGGTAGGTACAGAGTTAATGTTTCTCTTGCTAGGATATCTAAAGCAAGGGCTCACAGACTTGTAATCTTAAGAAGATGGTCTTTGGGATTTGTTTTACCCAAAAGGGGTGTGAATCCTCAAACATGGAGTATATTTAAGACAAGAGTTAGTGAGAAAAATGGACAGATAGGGAGTTATTGAGGGACAATGAGAAGGGCACTAGACTAGTCCATACAGGATATCTCAAGGAACCCCACCCCACCCTCTTTGCTCTGCTACCATGGGGGAAGAAGTCCAGGAGCCTGAAGACGAACACCCAGCAGCACAAGGGCAGCTTCTTCCCCTCTGCCATCAGATTCCTGAATGATCAATGAACCAAAGACACTTCCGCACTTTGACTTTTCATGCACTATTTTAATTTTTGTAAGGTGCTTTATATGAACGTTTACACCGCGAAGCTGCCGCAAAACAACGAATTTCGTGACATGACAATCTGATTCTGATCTTATTACTGATGGAGCAGGGGGAAGGGGTCAGTCAGATGGCCTCCTGCTTCTGTCGTGTTGATTCAGGTGCTGTGGCAGCAGGACAGGCTGCAAATGTCCTTCATTTTCACCAGTTCTCAGGATTGCAGTCTCCATGTGGTGTAGTTCCACTTGCACCTTCGCGTCAACGTGCCTATTGGCTAAAATTGGGACCAGTGTTACTGCAGGGGCAGGAGATTATTGGTAGTATGTGACAAATCATGCAGTGTTGCCCCCCCCCAACCCCCTGCAGGGTGGGGGCAGGCCCCTCCTCCGCAGCAGCGGGATGCGACCTTCCCCTGCCTCCACAGGGGACAGACCTCCCCTCCACCACCCCGCTTCATTTTGAATCCTTCTATCCAATGTCTGGTTATGATCAATGTCCCACTTTAATCTGTGAAGAGTTTGGAGAATTTAAGGCAAAGCTACACTTATCATTAGTTTTGAATGCTGGATAGTATGTTTCTCCACATTCAGCATATTTCTTGGCAAGCGTAATAACCCAGATTTACTCTGCGCATGTTACGAATTCCTTTGGAATCTAGCTGTGCCAGATTCAACTTAACCAGTCCGAACTAATCAGGAACAAACCGTCTGTTTCCCAAGGTCAGCATGGCACATTGGCCTTCATAAAGCAAAGAATTGAGTACATGAGTTGAGATGTTACGGTGAAGTTGTACAAGACAATGGTGAGGCCAAATTTGGAGGATTGTGTGCAGTTCTGGTCACTGAACTCCAGGAAATAGATCCATAAGATAGAAAGAGGGCAGAGGAGATTTACTAGGATGTTGCTGGGATTTTAACAACCAGTTGCAGGGAAAGGTTAAACAGGTTAGGTAGGACTTTATTCCCTGGAACGTAGAAGAATGAGGGGAGACTTGATGGAAACTTATGAGGGGGATGGACTGTGTAAATGCAAGCAGGCTTTTTCCACTGAGGTTGGGAAATACAAATGCTAGAGGTCATGTGTTAAGGGTGAATGGGGAAAAGTATAGGGGGAACATGAGGGTGACATCTTCACACACATAGTGGTGGGGGTGTGGAATGAGCTTCCAGTTGAAGTGGTGAATGTGGGCTTAATTTCCACATCTAAGAAAAATTTGGACAAGTACATTGGAAGGCAGGAGTATGGAGGGTGCAGGTCAATGGGACTGGGCAGAATTATAGTTTGGCACAGGCGAGAAGGGCTTATTTCTGTACTGTAATGTTCTATGGTTCGCACACAACCTGGGGCCTCTACTGTACAATGTTTACTTAGGCAATTTGGACTGGGGATTCAGAGAGATACTTCCATTATTTTGTTTTTCGACAGCACTGTGCATCCATTCAGACTGTGACATCAATTTACACTGTATTGATTTGAATGAAATGATTTATTGTCATGTTTACTGAGAAAATCTTTATTTTGTGCTCTATACAGGCACGTCAATCAGAAAGCGCAGAAATAAAAAGTGTTACAACAAAAAGAGTGAGGTTATAGTGTTCAGGAAAAGGTGCAGTTACACAGGGCAGGGGCATTGCTCAGGTCTGACCCCCCCCCCCCACCCATTAATGGGGTCTGATAATGTTCATGCCTGCAATTAGGCCTATATCCCTCTACTCCTTTCCTATCCAACTACCCTGTTTCTACCACCTCTGGCACCTTGTTCCAGACACTCACCACCTGTGGTGAAAAACTTCCCCTTGTCCTCCCTTTGGATCTTTCCCTGTGGCCTTAAATGTGTGGCTTCGAGTTTGGACAGCCTACCCTGGGGTAATGACTGACTTTCTCCCCTTTCTGTGCCGCTTGTAATTTTATAAACATCTGAATGGTCATTGTCTTATTCCACTGTGAGAATGAACCCGTTCTCTCCACTCTCTCCTTAAATAAGTACCGGTATATTCTGTAGCGCACGAAGAGGCTGGAGAATCTCAACAGGTTACGCAGCATCCACAGGAAGTTAAATTTCAGGCCTGGACCCTTCATCGGGCGTGTGGAAAATCAGGCATATGGGTGGGAAGGGGAGGAGCACAGGCTCATGGGTAAGAGGTCATTGGTGGAGACAGGTGGGAGGATAGAAAAGAGTGATGAGGGCTGAGAAATATAGCTTTGATAGGAGAAGGGGTGGGGGAAAGGAGATATAGGGATGAGGGAGAGAGAGACTGGGGAGGGGGTTATTGGAAATCGGAGGTCTGGTTGGTGACTGATAAGATGGATTACAGGGTGCTCCTCCATTTTGTGGTTGGCTTCCATTTTGCAGTGCATCAGGCTATGGGTGCCTCTCCCCCTCCTACCGCGCACGCTTTTTTCCTGTAGCCCTCGCGATTTTCTTTTCTTGACTGGAGGTCAGAATGAATCTGCTTTGGTTTCAGGGATCATGTTCTGCTCCCCTTGGCTCTTTGTCCAGTTGGAGTTCTTCAGATCAGTTTTGTGCCGACCCTCCCTCGCTCCAGTGGTGGGAACCCTTGGTCGGTGAGTGATGTGACTGCTCCTGTTGACTTCGTTGTCTCATGTTCAAACCTCGGATCACACCCAGTCTCGAAACCTCCCACCATTGAATGCTTCACCAGTCACATGAGCTCATCACATCACACTCCAGGTCTTCCTGGGCACAGATGACCTTTCCCCATCAACAGCTTTTGTCTTAAATTGTCTCAACCCTTCCAAGCCTTTTCATCTGTCCCTCCTCCCTCAATTTCTCCGTCTGTAACTAGGCGTTTGATCTGCCCCAATTTGTATGTTGGCTTGGTGTCAGGTTGTAGCTGAAGACACTTTATTAATGCACCTTTCTATTTAACACCACTTGTTTAAAATTTCACTTGCTGAGAACTGGTAAAGCTTCAATTAATAAACTGATACTCTTGGAAACTATCAACTGCAAATGACATCTCTTGCAGAAGGGACAACATTTTTGTTCAGCTCATCCTGGAATCCTCCCCTTAAAATTTTTTTCACATCTTCTGCAGAACAGCAGGCAACGAACAGATCTTGTTGAGGTATATTCAGATGGGATGGTGTGGCAGTTGGCGTAATTGACTAGATAATGCAAGCAATACATAAGGGCAGGTTCCTTGGGGAAACTCCCAGATCATTATTCAAATAATGCATGTGATCTGTTGCATTAACTGGTTGGTTGTGTAAGATGTGATAGAACATTTAACTGTTACAATTGCATCTTGCTCTTTGTTCATTGGTATCTGTTGCCTGGAAAAGCTTGAATAAATTGAATTGGAGTTGATTCAGAATTTACTGTCATGAACATGTCATGAAATTCATTGTTTTGCGGCAGCGTCACAGGTGCAAATATTAAAGCTATAAATTACATTTGAAAATTTGAAAATAAATAAATGAGTGCAAAAAGAAGAGAAAGTGTGGTTGTGTCTATGGTTCATTGTCTGTTCAGGAATCTGATGGCAGAGGGAAAGAAGCTGTTTTTGTGCCGCTGGCTGTTCGTCTTCAGGCTCCGGAACCTCCTTCTTGATGGTAGCAGTGAGAAGAGGGCAGGCCCTGGGTGGTGAAGGTCCTTGATGATGGAGGCTGCTTTCTTGTAGCATTGCCTCTTGTAGACGTCCTCGATGGAGTGAAGGCTGGGTGCCTGTGATGGCAGTGGCCGAGTTCACAACTTTGTCCTGTGCGTGGGCACCTCCGTGCCAGATGCAACCAGTCAGAATGCTGTCCACGGTACACCTATAGAAGCTTACATGGGTTTTTGGAGACATACTGAATCTCCTCAAACTCCTCATGAAGTATAGCCGCTAGTGAGCCTTATTCATGATTGCATCGACATGGAGGCCTGAGGAGAGATCCTCAGAGATGTTGCAACTGCAGGAGTACTGGAGGCCATTCCATGGACACTCACTGACTGGGGGGACTCTCTTTTGCTGGCCTTTCTCTGACTGTAAAGGGCATTGGGCAATGAGGACAACAGACCCGATCAGCAGCTGGGACTATATTGGTAAACGTCAAGGACCAATCTGGAGATTGTGACTTTGGAAGGGTTCTGGACAGATCTTCCAGACAGGTTCATGAAAGGTCAGAGAGATGAAAGGATCCACACCTTCTGTTGTGAAATTTCCTCTGGTTGATTTAGCAAGTTGGATTGCAACATACAAAGGCCAACACCCCAAAGGGTTGATCCAGAACCGAGAACAATGCCATGTGACCACAAATCTGAGTCATTGTTATGCATGTGTCAGCAGTTGTCCTGCTGAGTCAGTGCTGAGCTTGCAACTTTTCTATTTCTTAAGGAAGCTAACATACCTGCATTGAGTGAAACATGAAAGTCTGCAGACGCTGTGATTGTAGAAAAAGCACCAAAGAAAATGCTGGAGGAACTCAGCAGGAGATAAAGACATAAGTGCTTTTTCAAGGCATATCAGACATTCCTCTGACTTACCACTTGACGGGATCCCACCAAAACTCCGAACAAAAGCATAGAAGAAGGGCTTGGGCCCGAAAATGTCAGCTGTACGTCATATGGATGTTGCGTGACCTGCTGAGTTCCTCGAGCACTTTTAATTTTTACTAATGTACTTGCCTCCACCACTTTGTCTGATCACAACCATAATACAGGGCCTTCTATGTTGGCTGCCCTCTTGAATCTTCGCCTCAAGGATGAGAGATCGGTGCCCACGGTGAACTTGGCTCTGCACCTTTCAACACTCCTGGGTGATGTCACTAACCTCCAGCAATTGGAGGCTTGTGCTTGCTCTCTCTCTTTCTTTCTCCTGATGTGACAATGAAAAGGAACGGTGAGAGCTTCATCCTCAAAACATTGTAAAATCCTGCTCTCGCCATTGGAACCTTTCCAAATATTGCAAAATCATGGGCTTTGAGTAATCCAGCTCATTTTCTTTTGAATTTCTGATTGGAACAGTGGATTTCTGACACCTGGGCATCAGTCCAGATTAGAAAATCATTTTAAGATGTTGACAATATTTGTCCATGCAACCTTTTCCAATATAAATGGAATGTAAGCAAGTACATTTCTAAGTATGGTACTAAAAACTAATTCAGACAGGACAAAAAAAAAGATTACAATACTGGCGATGTTCTGCAAGGAATTTGTCGGC
This sequence comes from Narcine bancroftii, assembly GCF_036971445.1. Lineage (NCBI taxonomy): Eukaryota > Metazoa > Chordata > Chondrichthyes > Torpediniformes > Narcinidae > Narcine > Narcine bancroftii. Next base: position 103,548,163 of record NC_091479.1, on the reverse strand, counting down.
AAGCTTGCCGCGAGGAGCTCGTTTGACTTTTTTAACTACACTTGGCTATTCCCATTCTTTCCTGCTCTTTCCTCACAATTCTCTTTGCAACGGTTGATCCAATTCCATGCAAGTCTTGTTCACACTGCTTCCACTCCCCTTTTGGGAGCCACATTCCAGATCGCGAACTTCTTTTGCAAATTATCTGGATCCTGAGCCGCCTGCCAATGGACACAATTTCTCCTTATTTAGACAAAGGATTTTGTAGCCTGACTCAATCTATCCTCCACTTTCTACTCTTCAAGAGCAGTCTCCCCAAATCTACCTCAGTCTCTCATAGCAGGCAGAGATGCTGTTAGAGTTTAAAGATGGCTCAGTGCATTCGAAGCATGGATGGAACTCAGAAAATGGCGATCCAATCCTTGTGGTTTCCCTCTGGAGTCTCACTGGGGGTGGAGTTGTGCTGTAATTGTGGAATTTTAAAGGGCCAAAAGGTGAAACCTTCTTCACAAAGAATGTGGTTGATGTGTAGAACTATTTTAACCTTCAAAATGTATTTAGACAAGTTGCTGGATGGGAATAGTTTACTCTGTGGTGTCGTCCAGAGTGAATTTGCAAAAGTTAGCTTCCAGGTGTACATAAAATGAATGACCTATCCTGGACCCACAACACCTCATTAGTCACTTCCTAAGGAGGTTGAGGAGGGCAAGGCTACCCACCCCCATCTTGACAACATTTTACAGAAGCACAGTTGAGACTGTCCTGTCTGGCTGCATCAGACAGTAGCCTCAAAGCACCAGATTGGAAATCAATACAGAAGATCATTTGGATCTCCCTTTCCTCCTAATGATGACATTCACTGGGAGAGTTGCTTCAATAAGGCTCAAAAAATTAAGTATCCCTACCATCTATCACACAGTATCTTTGACTTAGCATCAAGATCAGGACTGCTTTTTAAATGTTTTAAAATAATTTTTTATTTTTCACACTGTGAACCATATCAACCAAAATATATACAAACGTTTCTCATTAAATATACACAGTGGCATTTTCTCCCTTTTTTCCCCCCTACCCTCCCTCCCCACCTTCCCACCCCCCTCCAAAATCAATAAATATTCAATATATACAATAAACCCATTAAACAATGTCTTCACACAATGAAAAATAAACAAGAAAAATGTGTCATCTACTTTTACACACTGGATCAAGTCGTTTTGTCTTCTTATCATTTTAGGGGGTGGAGGTTCGCGGTAGGCCCTCTCTGTGTGTTCCATGTACGGTTCCCAAATTTGTTCAAATAATGTGACTTTATTTTTTAAATTATATGTTATTTTTTCCAATGGAATACATTTATTCATTTCCATGTACCATTGCTGTATTCTCAGGGTCTCTTCCATTTTCCAAGCTGACATTATACATTTTTTTGCTACTGCTAAGGCTATCGTAATCAATCTTTTTTGTGCTTTATCCAATTTGAGACCTAATTCCTTACTTCTTATATTACTTAGAAGAAAGATCTCTGGATTTTTTGGTATGTATTTTCTGTGATTTTATTTAATATCTGATTTAGATCTTCCCAAAACTTTTTCACTTTCGTACATACCCAAATTGCATGTACTGTTGTTCCCATTTCCTTCTTACAGCGAAAACATCTATCTGATACTGTTGGGTCCCATTATTTAACTTTTGGGGTGTGATGTATAGCCTGTGTAACCAGTTATATTGTATCATACGTAACCTCGTGTTTATTATATTCTTCATAGTTCCAGAACATAACTTTTCCCATGTTTCATTTTTTATCTTTATGTTTAAATTTTTTTCCCACTTTTGTTTGGGTTTATAGCTTATTTCATCATTTTCTTTCTCTTGCAACTTGATGTACATGTTCATTATAAATCTTTTAATTATCATTGTGTCTGTAATCACATATTCAAAGCTGCTTCCTTCTGGTAACCTCAGTCTGTTTCCCAATTTATCCTTTAAATAAGCTTTCAGTTGGTGGTATGCAAACATTGTACTATGAGTTATTCCATATTTGTACTTCATTTGTTCAAATGATAATAAATTATTTCCCAAAAAACAATTTTCTATTCTTTCGATTCCTTTTCTCTCCCATTCTCTAAAGGAAAGGTTATCTATTGTAAAAGGGATTAGAGGATTTTACATCAATAGTAATTTTGGTATTTGATAATTCATTTTTTTCCTTTCTAAGTGGATCTTCTTTCATATATTAAGTAAATGATGCAATACTATTGAGCTTTTATATTGCACCAACTTTTCATCCCACTTAGAAAGTATATGTTCTGGTACCTTCTCCCCTATTGTATCTAGTTTATCTTAGTCCAGTCTGGTTTTTCCCTTGTCTGGTAAAAATCTGATAAATACCTTAATTGTGCTGCTCTATAATTATTTTTAAAGTTTGGTAACTGCAAACCACCTTGGTTGTACCTCTCTGTTAATTTATCTAGCGCTACCCTCAGTTTACCCCCTTTCCACAAGAATGTTCTTATTATTCTCTTTAGTTCATAAAAGAATTTCTCTGTTAAGGGAACTGGCAACAATTGAAATAAGTATTGTATCCTTGGGAAGGTATTCATTTTAATGCAATTTACCCTCCCTATCAATGTTAGCGGTAATTCTTTCCAATGTCTAAGTCTTCCTGCAATTTCTTTATTAGTGGCTGATAATTTAGTTTGTACAGGTGACTTAAGTTATTATCTAACCTAATACCTAGGTATCGGATTGCTTGTGTTTGCCATTTAAATGGTGATTCTTTTTTAAATTCCATATAATCCGCGTTACTCATTGGCATCACTTCACTTTTATTTGCGTTGATCTTGTACCCTGATATTTCTTCATACTCCTTCAAATTCTTATGTAATTCTTTTATTGATATTTCTGGTTCTGTTAGATATACTATGATGTCCATCTGCAGATAAGCTGACTTTATACTCCTCCTTTATTTTTATCCCTTTTATTTTATTTTATGTTCTTATCAGTTCTGCCAATGGTTTTATTGATAAGGCGAACAATAAGGGAGATAATAGACATTCCTGACTAGTTGACCTACTTAATTTAAATTGGCTCGATACATAATCCATTTACTGTTACCTTCGCCAATGGTTCATTGTACAATGCTTTAATCCAATTAATATATTTCTGGTAGATTGATCCTCTTGTAATACTTTAAATAAATAGTTCCATTCTACTCTGTCAAAGGCTTTTTCTGCATCTAAAGCAATAGCCACTGTTGACTTCTTATTTCCGTGAATTGCATGAATTAGATTAATAAGTTTACAGACATTATCTGCTGTTCGTCTTTTCTTAATAAATCCAGTTTGATCTTGTTTTACTATTTTTGGTACACAATCGGCCAATCTGTGTGCTAATAATTTTGCTATTATTTTATAATCTGAGTTAAGTAGAGATATTGGTCTATATGATGCTGGTCTTTGTGGATCCTTCCCCATCTTTGGTATTACTGTAATTATTGCTGTCTTACATGAATTTGGCAAGTTTTGTGTTTCTTCTATCTGGTTCATTACTTCCAGGAGAGGAGGAATTAATAACTCTCTAAATTTTTTATAGAATTCTATTGGGAATCCATCCTCTCTTGGTGTTTTATTGTTTGGCATCTTTTTTTAATATATCCTGTACTACCTCTATTTCAAATGGTTTTATCAGTTTGTTTTTTTTCCTCTTGCAATTTCAGCTAAAAACTCTACTATTTTATGATCTTTCCCCTCGTTCTCAGTTTGGTGTAATTGTTCATAAAATTCCTTAAAGTTCTCATTAATCTCTATTGGATTATAAGTAATTTGTTTGTCCTTTTTCCTTGATACCAATACAGTTCTTTTAGCTTGTTCTGTTTTAAGTTGCCAGGCTAATATTTTGTGTGTTTTTTCTCCTAGTTCATAATACTTCTGGTTTATTTTCATTATGTTCTTCTCCAACTTGTACGTTTGTAATGTTTCATATTTTATTTTTTTGTCACCAATTCTCTCTTTTTCATTATATCATCCCTTTTTACTAGTTCCTTTTCTGTACTTGCTATCTCCCTTTCCAACTGCTCTATTACCCGATTGTAGTCCTTTTTCATCTTAGTTACATAACTTATTATCTGCCCTCTAATGAAGGCTTTCATTGCGTCCCATAATATAAATTTGTCTTTCACTGATTCTGTATTTATTTCAAGTACATTTTAATTTGGTGTTCAATAAACTCTCTAAATTCCTGCCTTTTAAGTAGCATGGAGTTTAACCTCTATCTATATGTTCTTGGTGGGATGTCCTCCCGTTCTATTGTTAATAACTGGGGTGAATGATCAGGGGTAATCTAGCTGTATATTCTGTGTTCCTAACTCTCCCTTGAATATGGGCCCACAACAAAAACATATCAATCCTTGAGTATGTTCTATGCCTACTCGAATAATATGAATATTCCTTCTCTTTTGGGTGTTGCCTCCTCCATATATCCATAATTTTAATTTCCTGCATTGATTTAACCATAAATTTGGCCACTTTATTCTTTTTGCTTGTCTTTTGTCCAGTTTTATCCAACATTGGATCCAAATTAAGGTTAAAATCCCCTCCTATCAATATATTTCCTTGTGTATCTACAATCTTCAAAAAAATATCCTGCATAAACTTTTGATATAACCATATAACCACTTACAGCACAGAACAGGCCAGTTCGGCCCTACTAGACCATGCCGTAGGAAATTCCCACCCTCCTAGTCCCACTGACCAGCACCCGGTCCATACCCCTCTAGTCCCCTCCTATCCATGTAACGATCCAGTCTTTCCTTAAATGTAACCAATGATCCCGCCTCGACCACGTCTGCCGGAAGCTCATTCCACATACCCACCACCCTCTGCGTAAAGAAATTTCCCCTCATGTTCCCCTTATAATTTTCCCCCTTCAATCTTAAACCATGTCCTCTAGTTTGAATCTCCCCCTTTCTTACTTGAAAAAGCCTATCCACATTTACTCTGTCTGTCCCTTTTAAAATCTTAAACACCTCTATCAAGTCCCCTCTCAATCTTCTACGCTCCTGAGAAAAAAGCCCCAGTCTGCACAACCTTTTCCTGTAACTCAGACCCTGAAATCCTGTCAACATTCTCGTGAACCTTCTCTGCACTCTCTCTATTTTGTTTATATCTTTCCTATAATTTGGTGACCAAAACTGTACACAGTACTCCAAATTTGGCCTCACCAATGCCTTGTACAATTTCATCATAACCTCCCTACTCTTGAATTCAATACTCCGATTTATGAAGGCCAACATTCCAAATGCCTTCTTCACCACACCATCTACCTGAGTATCAGCCTTGAGGGTACTATTTACCATCACTCCTAAATCCCTTTGTTGCTCTGCACGCCTCAATTGTCTACCATTCAATGTATATGACCTATTTAAATTTGCCTTTCCAAAATGTAGCACCTCACATTTATCTGTATTAAATTCCATCAGCCATTTCTCAACCCACACCTCCAGCCTTCCTAAATCACCTTTTAATCTACGGTAATCTACCTCACTGTCCACAACACCACCAATCTTTGTGTCATCCGCAAACTTGCTTATCCAATTCTCCACCCCAACATCCAGATCGTTAATATATATAACAAATAATAGTGGACCCAGGACCGAACCCTGAGGAACTCCACTAGTTACCGGCCTCCAATTGGACAAACAATTTTCTACCACTACTCTCTGACACCTTCCATCCAACCATTGCTGAATCCATTTCACTACCTCCTTATTTATACCTAATGCCTCTACCTTTTTTCCTAAACTCCTGTGGGGAACTTTGTCAAAAGCTTTACTAAAGTCCAAATAGACAACATCCACAGCTTTCCCTTATCAACCTTTTTTGTAACCCCCTCGAAGAACTCAATCAGGTTTGTCAAGCTTGATCTACCCCTGACAAAACCATGCTGATTACTCCCTATCAATCCCTGTCCTCCACAAATATGTAAATAGCATCCCTCAGAACACTTTCCATCAACTTGCCCACCTTCATTAGGTCCATATATATTGAGCAAAATTCTGAATATATCTGACACTTTATCATTACATACCTCCCTGCTGGATCTATTATTTCCTCTTCTATTTTGATGGGTACATTTTTGTTAACTAATATGGCTACACCTCTGGCTTTTGAATTATATGATGCTGCCGCTACGTGCCCGACCCAGTCTCTCTTTAGTTTGTTATGTTCCACTTCGGTTAGATGCGTTTCCTGCACAAATGCTATATCTATTTTTTCTTTTTTCAGTAAATTTAATAGCCTCTTCCTTTTAATTTGGTTATGTATTCCATTAATGTTTATAGACATAGTTCAACATGGCCATCTCATATCTTGTTTACACCTCATTTCCGCTTCCTCACCACCACCATCCTCCTTTTCCCCATTTTCATCTTTCAGTTTTCCCTTTTTAAACTCAATATATGACAACACATTTAAAACATAAAATACTCCAACAACTCCCACATTCAATATTACCTTAACCCCAAATGCCCCCCTCCCCCTCTCTGAGTTGCCCCTTATCCCTTGTCGGGCAACCACAACTCCCCTTTCCATTTGGATTGTGATCCTGTTCACAAGCGTCAACTGATTTCACAGTGACAGTTATTCTCTCCCCCCCCCAGAAACCACTTTTTTTAAACACATACATCAAAGTTCTCCCTTTTTTCCCCCTTAATTCCTTTCTTTCCTTCTCTTTTCCCTCTTTAGTTCTTTACATACACATTGTTTTTACATCTTTATATATATTTTATCACCGTTTTTCATTCTTATTACATCCCTTCATCTCTCCTTCTGTCCTGCAAACGCTCTGCAAATTCTTGTGCTTCCTCCGGATCCGAGAACAGTCTGTTTTGCTCCCCGGGTATAAATATTTTAAGCACAGCTGGATGTCTTAACATAAATTTATAACCTTTTTTTCAATAGGATTGATTTTGCTGTAGTAAACTCCTTCGTCTTCTTTAAGAGTTCAAAACTTGTGTATGGGTAAAAAAATATTTTTTGACTCTTGTATTCCAATGGTTTCTTATCTTCTCTAATTTTATTCCTTGCCCGCTCCAGTATATTTTCTCTTGTCGTATATCTCAAAAATTTTACTAAAATGGATCTTGGTTTTTGATGTGTCTGTGGTTTCGGAGCTCGTGTTCTGTGTGCCCTTTCTAATTCCATTCCTTCCTGCATTTCTCTTGTTCTCAGGACCTTTGGGGTCCATTCTTTTATAAATTCCTTCATGTCTGTTCCTTCTTCATCTTCCTTCAGGCCCACTATTTTTATGTTGTTTCGCCTACTATAATTTTCCAACATATCAATTTTCTGAGCCAACAACTCTTGTGTCTCTTTAATTTATTTTTGTCACTTTCTTCCAATTTTCCTCAAGTCGTTTACTTCCATTTCTACAGCCGTTTCTCGTTCTTCCACATTTTCTACTCTTTTCCCTATTTCTGTCATGACCAGTTCTAACCTTTGCATTTTATCTTCTGTTCTTTTCATTTTTCTTCTAATTGCACTAAATTTGAATGACAACCATTCTTTTAATGCTCTAATATGTTCTTGAAAAAAAGCTTTATCTATATTCTGTCCATATCTGTTTTACCTTCTATTTCTCTGTGACAATCTTGGTCGTCTTCTTCCTCTTCTTGTGTCTGTGTCTCTTCTGATTTTTCTGATGAGTTGCTTGTCTCACTTTGTCGGGCCTCTTCTTACTGGGCCTCTTGCTGTTGGTCCTCTCCTTCTGAGCTGCTCATCTGTCAGGCCTCCTGCTGCTGTTTCTCTTGCCATTCACCCTGTCAACTTTCTTTCTCGCCTGGTACTTCACTCCCTCTCCTGCTGCCTTCCTCATCTTCCAGCTGAGAACCCTGGTGTCAGGCGTCCCTCAGCTGGTCGCACCGTGGTTGCCCGCTCCTCGTCTGAACTCCCCTCCAGTTGGTGTTTTCTTTTACCTTAGATTGCGCAGTTGCGCATTTTTGTTTGGCTCAGAGAGCCATTTTTGCAGTCCACCAGTCAGGGGGTCACAGCTCCACAGTGCCGACACCAACCTTCGAGAACAGGCGCTCTTCGCCACCACAGCTCCCTGTTCCTTTCTTTTCCGGTGACTTTTTTTCCCATTGTTTTTATTTTTTCCTTCTTGGGTTCCACCTTCTTTCTCTTCTCTGCAACTTTATCTTTTATTTCTTATTTTATATTTGTTGAACATTGTCTTTTCTTGACTTTTTATCATCTTTTCTGGAGAGCGCTGGTTTTACCATACCGGCCACTACTCCATCACGTGACTCCTCAAGATCAGGACTGCTTGGCTGGGAAATAACTTTGTCCTACAGGTGGTTAGTGCAACGCTGTTACAGTGCCAGTGATCGGGATTGGACCTGGGTTTGAATCCCACGCTGTCTATGAGGAGTTTGTACATTCTTCCTGCTGTCTGCATGAGTTTTCTCTGGGAGCTCCAGTTTCCCCCCACCCTTCCAAAACGTACCGGTGTGTAGGTTGATGGTGTGTAGATTGGGCAGCATGGTGTCGGAGAGCTGATTTGGCCTGTTACAGTGTTGTGTCTAAATTTAAAAGGTAGTGAGATTGATAAACAGTATCCTGTAACCTTGGGTCTCTTAAACAGCAGTTTGTCATTTGATCTTGTTGATAGGTTCTCGCAAAATGCTTCTTTAAGTGAAACAACGTTACATGAAACCAATTTTAAATCACAGTAAAATACCGTGAAATTTATTTCTCTATTCTCATCAACATTATAACAAAACAATGTTGAACAAAACGACATTATTCAGGGACTTGCTGTAAATGAAATTGAATGAATTATTCCAGGATATTTATATTACATTTTTTATGTAGACATGATTATTATGTGTTGTGTGAGAAATGTGTGTACATCGTGGTCCAGAGAAATACTGTTTCGTCTGTTTGTATGTGTACATCTTATAATCCTAAAACTTGAACAAATGGGACGTTGGCTTTCATTGGGAGAGGAGTTGAACTGGAGCAGGGAGGTCCTGCTGCATCTGTACATGGTCCTGGTGAGGCTGCACCTGGAGCACTGCGTCCAGTTCTGGTCTCCATACTGGAGAAAAGATGTACTGGCTTTGGAGGTGGTGCAGATGAAGCTCACCAGGTTGATTCCGGAGATGGTGTTACCTTCTGAGGAGAGCCATGCCCTCTTCCCCCTGCCACCATAGGGGGAAAAAGGTACAGGAGCCAAAAGACGAGAACTCAGCGGCATGAGGACAGTTTCTTAGCCACTGCCATCAGATTCCTGAAAGATCAATGAAACAAAGACACTGCCTTACTTTTCGTGCACTATTTTTTTAAAGTACTGTTGTAAGATGTTCATAATCTGAATGTTTTCTAATGCTACAGAACAGCCGTTCATGACCATAAACTCTCATCCTGGATTTTTGTCGAAACATAATGAAATTATGAAAGGAATAGATGTTGTTTCCACAGGCAGGTGAGACTAGAACGAGGGGACATCATTCGAAGTTCAGATTTATTGTCAGAGTACATACACAGCATCACATGAACCCTGAGATTTTTTTCCTGTTGGCCAGGCAGAATTTCTAATTACCAATAACTAAACTGTACTCAAGAAGAAAGAAATGTATGAATGTGCAAATACAGAAAATAAAGATTCAGTAATAAATAATGTGCAAAGTGAGAGTCCTGAAATGAGTCCTTGATTGAGTTTGTTGTTGAGGAGTCTGATAGTGGAAGGGGAGCAGCTGCTCCTGAACCTGGAGGTGTGAGTCTTGTGGCACCTTGATGGCAGCAGTGAGAACAGAGCGTGAGCCGGGTGGTGTGGATCCTTGACGATCGCTGCTGCGATGTTCTCAGTGGTGGGGAGGGTTTTGCTTGTGATGTCCTGGGCTGTGTCCACTACATTTGCAGGGCTTTACACTCAGGTATTGGTGCCCCCATACCAGGCGGAAATGCAGCCGGCAGCACGCATTCCTCAACACATCTGCAGAGGTAAATCTCTGCAAACTCCTGAGGTAGAAGAGGTGCTTTCTTCTCAACGACATTAATATGGTGGGTCCAGGAAAGATCCTCCGGGATGGTGACTCCCAGGAATTTAAATGTGCTCACCCTCTTCACCTCTGATCCCTCAATGACCACTGGATCAAACAGCTCTGGTTTTCCAATCCTGAAGTCTGCAATCAGCTTCTTGAGTTTTTTTCATTGAGTGTGAGATTGTTGTTGGTGCACCATTCAACCAAGTTTTCAATCTCCCTCCTGTACACTGGCTCATTGGGAAATTTGAGTTCAACAATTGAAGAGAGCCTCAAGATTCAGGGGAGTGGATTTAAAACATAGATGAGGGGTACCTGCTTCTTCCAGAGAGTAGTGAATCTGTGGAATTCTCTATCCAAGGAAGCAGTTAAGGCCACCTCATTACGTACATTTTTGAATTGTAGAGGAATGAAGGGTGATGGGGGAATGGGGGGTGGGGGGGGGGAAGTAATGGAGCCAAATCATCCATGATCTTATTGAATGGTGGAACAGGCTTGACGGGCCAGTTGGCCAACACCTGCTCCAATTTAGTATTTTTGTTTCAAAGGGATATGGGTCAAATACAGGCAAATGGGTAGACAACTTGGTTGGCATGGAGAGGTTGGAGTGAAGGACCTGTTTTCATGCTGGAGACTTCCATGACCCTAATGTTGAGTGGGGTCTCACAGCCAGAGGCCTGGGTTCAATTCTGACTTATGGTTCTGTCTACATGGAGTTTGCATGTGCTCCTTGTGGATTCCCTGGGTGCTCTGGTTTCCTCCGAAAGGCATGTGGGTTGGTGGGCTAATTGGCCACTGGAAATTGCCTCGTGAGGGGTGGCGTCTGGAGAGTTGGTGATCAATGACTCCGAGCTGCCATTAAAGAAATGCTGACGACACAGGAAAAACTGTGACTCGGCAGTTTTCCATTCTCCTCAAGTCACCGAAGATGCATTTAGGCCCCGCTTGACGTACTTGAGCAACTGCATTAAGGCTAATGCTCCTTGTGTAGTGCTGAGGACAACCTGCACACTGGAGATGTCGATCTTGCCGTGAGAGCACTCGCACTCACCTGCCTTTCACATGGGAAGATCTCCTGGCTCTCTTTGTGTTCTGTAGGATGAGCAGCAAGAGTGGGAGAAGTAGCTCTACTTTCCACCAATGATGCTTCTCGACTCACTGAGTTCCTCCAGTAGATTGTGCTTTGCTCCAGCGTCCAGCATCTGAGCCTCTCTTATGTCAGTGAAGCAGACGGCCTGGTCTCTTACTGTTGTGGAATCTTGCATTACACTGTCAAGAATAATGAGAAATTTCTTCATTCAGATGATGGTGAATCTGAGCAATTATGGAAAAGAACAAGAAGAATTGGGACATGTCTAACGGTGTTCACATTCTCAAAATACCTGTTAATGGCTTAACAAACTCTATGTATGATGGTTGCAGAGGAACCGACAGTGTTGTGCCAATTACTACCCGCTCAGCTGATCAATGCCGAGACGCTCAAGGCCGATGTAGGAAATGTCTGTAGCACGATGGAGTTGTGAACCTCTAATCAGGGCTGAAATACAATAATAGATCTATCTGCAGTAGCCTCAGATGTTATTCACCACTCATTTGGTTATAGATATCTAAGCTTCGTGAGCGAGACTCTACATTAAAGGAACGATCCAAGCTTGCAAACAAAGGGTGTGTGGTTTGAAGTACATCGGGTCTGAAGTTATTCCCTTGGGCTGAATCGAGGAAAATACGGAGCTCCACAAATCTTTTGATTCTTCATCCAAGAGGATTGTGGGGGGTCAGTCACTGAGTTCAGTAAACCTCTGTCATCTGGAATTTAAGCAACCAGCAAAAAAAAAATCAGGGAAAATAAATACGTAACAAAATACACAAGTTTAAAATTGGAGCGCCTCACTGTTAGTTCGCCAATAACCCAAAGCACGATCTCAAGCAACTGGAAGATTTATTTATCTGACATCCACCAATCCCCATTGGTGTTGGATAACAGGGACTTTACATTCAAAGCAGAGTCTTGTATCTTTGGAAGCAATGGGTGTACCGGGCAATCCTTTATTGTCATATACACAAGTACAAAGTGCAGGAGCCAAACAGGTAAATGAGATACCCTGCCTAAAATAAGCTGACATGGAAAAAGAGAGAATAAATATAAAAGGATTAGATAATAAAGGTTGCATTTAGTGTAAAAAAAAAAGCCCCAGATTTGTTTAGAGTTTGGATAGTAGAAGGAGATTCAAGAGCCTGATGGATTAAAAACTGTTCTTGTATCCAGAGGTGTTGGTTTTTAGGCTTCTCCACCCTCTGCAGTGAGGAGAGCTTGTGATCAGGGTGATGGGGTCTTTCAGTTGTTGGCTGCCTTTTTATTTTAAAGAGATACCGCAAGGTAATAGGGCCTTCTGGCCCACGAGTCCGCACCACCCAAATACACCCATGTGACCAATTAACCCACCAATCCTGAATGAGGGTGGAAACTGGAGCACCCATGGGGAGAATGTCTAAATTCCTCACAGACAGCAGCGGATTTGAACCCGTGTCACTAGCACTGTAATAGCTTCGTGTGAACTGTGGTGTCCCTTGAGGCAGCATCTTGCATGGAAGTCAAGGGGATTGATGTATATGGGGGTCAATGCAGGATAGTGATGTGGAGGTTGAGGAAAGGTCATGGGCAGCGTGGTGCTGAGGTCGGAGTTGCTGTCCCCTCCCCCTGCTACACCTCCTGCTACTTGTGTTCAATCCTGTCCCCTGGTCCTGTCTACGTGGAGTTTGCACATTGACTTTGGCCGTGTGGGTGCCTTCCAGGTGCTTGGGGTTCCTCCCACACCCTGAAGATGTGGGTTAGTTGGCCCCAGAGACTTCCCCTGTGCGTGTGTGCGCAGTGAGGCGTTTGAGGAGAGTGGAAAGGGGATCAGTGTGAATGGATGCTTGATGGTCAGCACAGATTCTAAGGGCTGAAGGGCCTGTTACTATGGTTTGCTCATTGAATGGAAGATCAGGAAGAGGGGCCTCCAATTTCTTGCATTCTACAATTTCTAATTCAGGATATTATTTTAGATTGTGAGTACGTTTGACCATGCAGGACTTTGACAATAGCATCGTGCCAGAACGAGAGCACTATTAACTCTTTGGCTTGGCTTCGCGGACGAAGATTTATGGAGGGGGACTATATCTCAGGATAAACAATGGAAATATTTATGCCTTGTATTTCTGCCTCTATTGTGCACTGATTTTCTGAAGAGTTGGAGGTGACAAGTTGAGCATAGTTGATAACCTTCTGGCTGAGGGGTGAGAGACCTTTGGATTCAAGCTCCTCTTGAAGACAGAATTCAAGTCTGTTGCTGGGTTCGGCGAGTATATGACCATTGTCAAAGTTCAGATTTCTTGTCAGAGTACATTCCAGACATCACATACAACCCTGAGATTCTTTTATCTGTGGGCCAGGCAGAATTTCTACTTATCATTGATGCAAAATAGCTACCCAAGGAAAGATATGTATCCAAAAGAGAGTAATATAAATAAAGAAGGAAGTGTAACCTGGGGGTGGGAGTCTTGTGGCACAGAGACCTCTTTCCCAATGGCAGCAGCGAGAACGGAGCGTGTGCTGGGTGGTGGGGATCCTTGAGGATTGCTGCTGCTCCCTGTAGATGTTCTCGATAGTGGTGTGTGGGGGAGGATACCAGTATGTCCTACCTTTTTGCAGGTCTTTCCGCTCTTGGATGGAGACTGAAGATTGCATGGTGGATTGAGGCTGAAGATTCTGCTTGGGAAAACGAGCAATTTTTCTGATGTTCCTGCATGTTTTTGCACCTTCAGCATCTCTCCCGAGCAGATTGCTTGTAGTGAGAGCTCATTTTAAGTATTTGAATGCTACTTTTTCTCTGGGCTTTACTTTAGAATGCATCTTGGGGCATTCTGGAGACATAGAAGAGATTGCAGGTGTTGGAATTTGGAGCAGCAACTATCTCGATCCGCAGTTTGTTTGTTATTTAGGGCATCCTGGTGGTGAAAGGTACACAATAGAAATGCAGTTTTATTTTGCACTCAAGTGTTTCTGGGAATAAGCAACAGATAATCATTGAATTAGGGCTGAGAATGCTTGGTCTGAAGAATTGGTATTCTTCTTTTTTGGCTTAGCTTCGCGGACAAAGATTTATGGAGGGGTAATGTCCACGTCAGCTGCAGGCTCGTTTGTGGCTGACAAGTCCGATGCGGGACAGGCAGACACGGTTGCAGGGGAAAATTGGTTGGTTGGGGTTGGGTGTTGGGTTTTTCCTCCTTTGTCTTTTGTCAGTGAGGTGGGCTCTGCGGTCTTCTTCAAAGGAGGTTGCTGCCCGCCGAACTGTGAGGCACCAAGATGCACGGTTTGAGGCGATATCAGCTCACTGGCGGTGGTCAATGTGGCAGGCACCAAGAGATTTCTTTAGGCAGTCCTTGTACCTCTTCTTTGGTGCACCTCTGTCTCGGTGGCCAGTGGAGAGCTTGCCATATAACACGATCTTGGGAAGGTGATGGTCCACCATTCTGGAGACATGACCTACCCAGCGCAGTTGGATCTTCAGCAGCGTGGATTCGATGATGTCGGCCTCTGCCATCTCGAGTACTTCGATGTTGGTGATGAAGTTGCTCCAATGAATGTTGAGGATGGAGTGGAGAAAATGCTGGTGGAAGCGTTCTAGGAGTCGTAGGTGATGCCGGTAGAGGACCCATGATTCAGAGCCGAACAGGAGTGTGGGTATGACAATGGCTCTGTATACGCTACTCTTTGTGAGGTTTTTCGGTTGGTTGTTTTTCCCGACACTTTTGTGTAGTCTTCCAAAGGCGCTATTTGCCTTGGCGAGTCTGTTGTCTACTTGCTGGTATTTAATACTGAAACTCTCCATGACAATCTTTAGATCCTGGTGGTGTTGCTGAAGGAAGATGTGGGTGCAGAATTTGTGTGTTTAATTTTGATTTAGTGATACAGAGTAGTAACAGGCCCAAATACACCATGTGGCCTACTCACCCCAAAGGTCGTTGGAACGTGGGAGGAAACAAGAGCACCCAGAGGAAACCGACAGAGAATGTAAGAAACACCTTACAGACGGCGCGGGATTTGAACCTGGCTCACTGGCGCTGTAATTGCATTGGGCTAACAATGTGTTGGTTGGAGTCTTCTGGGGTTGGAATGGGTATAGCTATCTAAGTGAATCTGAACCCTGGCCAATCACATTGGACAGCAATTTTTTTTTTTCAAAAGGTTTGCTTCCTGAAAGAAAATTGGGGATTATGATAGACAACTTCAAGATGAACGCTAAGATAATTTCAGATTTTCTACGTCACGTAGGAAGTTGGAGAAACATGACATTAACTTTTATTGGAGCATGTTTAATCTCATAATGACGCTGACACATTGTGTTAGTTCAACTGACCTAAAACTCTTCTGCCGCTGATTTTCATTTGTACTCAGCATCTGATGCCTCTTGTGTCAGTGTCCAACAATAGTTGGCCGGCACTGATGGATTCCAGTTGCCTTGGTACTGTTTTTCCATGATTGCAATGTCTTAGTGAAACCTTTCACCGTGTTCGTCACCAAGATCAGTTGGGAAGAAGTCCAAGTGCAAATGCAGAAAAATTAATTTTCAATGAAATGTTGCACCTCATGGTTTTGTAGCTTGAAGTAGAAAATATGTCAGGAAATCATCAAAATATCTAAAAAACGGAACGTGATAGGAAAATGTTGGGTGATTTTCGTGATCAGCAGCCCAGAATCCATAAAATACTTCCCAAAATATTCAGGAAGCAAAACCTTAGTTATTCAGTGTCATCAGTGGACAATAAATGAATAATTAAAAAAAAGAGGAAGGGTTAATATTTCGGATATGGGACCCCGATCTGGTTCCACTGTTTCCAGCTCTCCTTTTCCTGCTCCAGATCTGGCCTTTCTCTCCCTAGTCTTTACATTCTGCTCCCCTACCTGTCTCCACACCTCTCCCTTCTTATGTCCAGTGTCCTATCACTCCCCCTTTTCATGCTCCCTTCCCACCTCCTTCTCGATGAGGGGTCCTGACTGGAAATGTGGACAGGTCATGTCTCTCCTCAGACGCTGCCTGGACAGCAGAGTTCCTCCAATCTCTCATTGTTCACTCCAGCATTGCACATATATTTGCGTTTCTCTCTCGACACACAATAAAGAAAAGACCTTGGTGTGGATGTAAAAGATCCCACATTTCTCTTCAAAGACCAGGGAGTTTTCCTCAGTATTATGGACTAATGCTATTCTCACACCATATTCATTAAAAAAAACCCAAAATGGCTATATCTTTGGAATCTTGCTATGTGATCTTTTTATCAATGAAAACATACAGAAATGCTGGAGGAACTGAGCCAGTCCCTCAGCAACTAAAGGAGATAAAGCTATTTTACCGATATTCTGGGCCTGAGACCAAAGTATGAGCAAAAAGCAGGCAGGCATTTTAATTAAAGACTAGAGATTTAGGGGAAGAATGGGCGGGGGGGGGGGGGGGCAGTGGGTGGAGGGGAGGAGTCCACACTATCAGAGAAGTGAGAATTTGGCTCTGTGGAAAGAGAGCGAAAAAGGAAGAGAGAGACCTAGAAGAAAGGAGGCAGGAGGGGAAGATTTCTTCACAGAAACTGAAGTCGATGTCAATGCCATCAGGTGGAGGGTGCCCAGAAGATGAGGTGCTATTTCTCCAGTTTGCATGGGGTCTCAGTCTGGCAGTGCATGAGACCATGGACAGACATGCTGGCGAGATAATGGGACAGGGAATTGAAATGGCTGGCTGCTGGGAGATCCACACTATTGCAGCGGATGGAGCCGAAGTGCTGAACAAAACGATCTCCCAATCTGCATCCAGTCTCTCCGATGTAGAGGAGACCACAACAGGATGCAGTAGACGACCCCTGGAGATTCACAAGTGAGTGTTGCTTCACTTGGAAGGACTGTTTGGGGCCCTGAATGGTGCTGAAGGAGGAGATGTGGAAGTTGAATGACTTAATTGGCCATGAAGCACTTTGGAATGCAAAGAACGTGGGAATAATACTATATTGTCATGTATAGATAGATACCCTATATAATCACTAGTTTGTAATATACCATGATGTTGGATAATGTGAGTTTATTGTCATGTACATAAGTGCAATGTACTAATACATCACAATTCTTACACCAATGACAATAGTATACATTAAATTACGACAAATGACAGGACTGACAAAGATTATGCAAAAGGATAAATTTTCAGTTACAGGTAGTTCAAGAAAAAAAGTAAGGTTTCAATAATGCAAAGAGATCTTTTTGTAGGCCTAGAGTAATTTGTTTAGGGTTAGGTTAGTTCAGAGAGGGCTCAAGAGCTTGATAGCTGATGGATTTTTTAAAAAAAAAACCTCATATCTGGAGGTGCTGGTCTTCAGGCCTGGACCTTCTGCCTGAAGGGAGCAGTGAGAAGAGGTTGTGACCAGGGTGATGGGGGCCTTTACGATGGTGGCTGCCTTCTCGAGGCAGAGCCTGCAATGGATGAATATTTCTTGGAACAAGGTAGAATAATTAAAATGACCTTGCATCTGGTCGATGAATAGTTCAATGCAGCATTGAGAACTCAGCCAGAATTACAGGGGCTCAAAAGAATCCAAATGTAAGAGCGAACTTCTCTGTGAACGGTTACTAATCCAGGGTTCATTGTTCCTGCAAATTAATTGAAATCCCCTCCAGAATGTCTGGAATGTGCCACTCTGCCAAATTGTTATCACATGCTGATTGATGGTAGTGTTTACTGGCTGTTGCAGGCTTTTGCCTTGCATTGGTGGGTGGGGGGGGGGGGGGGGGGTCAGCTCACAGATAGGGATTTTCTTTTTTGGAAAGGGGGAGGTGCCATTGTAATAATTGGAAACAAAGCAGGCGAATGAAAGGGACAGGAAAAGCACAGGAGACTGCAAATGCTGGAATGTGAGGCAAGACACAACCTTTCGGGAGGATCTCAGCGGGTCGAGCAGTATCAGTGGGAGAGAAAGAATGGTCATCATCCTGCATTATTCAATCTTCATTCTGCATCCTCCTTCAAGACCATTGAGGAACGACGACCCAAAACGTCGACCATTCTTTCTTTCTCTCCCACGGATGCTTCTCGACCTGCTGAGTTCCTGCAGCAGGGTGTGTTTGCTGAAGGAATTGACATGTGCTGTGTCTATCTTGGGCTGTCCTTTGCTTCTCTTTCTCCGATTGTTAGGGGCGCTGGGCAATGCTCACGTTGGATTTGTGGTCGACAAAAGTTGAATTATATCATGTATATTACATTTTTAATGTGTTATTTATTACATGGCAATAAAACTAACCTTTGGGTGGAGTTGGGGGAATCTTTGTGACTGGCTTCCATCACTCTGTTCACTGATAGGTTCAGGCTATAAGATTATTTTTTAAACAAGTGAGGAACCACCAGGATGTACCCCAATTGTTGCTCTGCAGTCTCAAGGGACTACGATCATCTTTGACAATTTCAGATGGGCCTGTCTGAAATTAGTTGGTAAAACAACTGAATTTGTCATTTGTTGGCGGATCTCGGCAGTCTGGTAGCATCTTTGGGGAGAGGGTGGGATAAGGAATTGTCAATTTTCCTGGACTTGCTGAAGGGCCCAAAACATCAATGGTTCTTTCTCTCCCATGGACACTGGTCGATCCGCTGAGCTCCTCCAGCAGTTTGAGTTTGGCTCCAGTTCCAGCATCCTGTGTGTCTCCCCTGCTCTCAGGGTCTGTCAGATTCCTACATCTGGTCCTGTGCAGATGTTCCACAGATTCGTAAATGAGATGTGCCCCTGTACTTTAGCTCGTTGAGTTTGTCCGAACCTACTGAGAGCGTAGCTGATCCATTGGCTTCATGCATCGATGGAGAGAAATGGGCAGTCAACGTTTTGGGTTGAGACCCATGGTTGAGATAAAAGTAGGAAGGAGTGATATCAAGGGGGTGTAAGATCTGATAGAGTATTAGATGGAAGTTGGGAGGTGGAGAGGCAACAGAGGGAGAGATCTCCAGGAGGAGGAAAGGTTAGAGAGGAAAATAAGAACTAGAGAAGGTTAAGAAAACATGGAAACAGAGTTCAACAAGTAAATCTGCAGATGCTGGGATCGAGTACAATACCCAAGTGTGCTGAAGAAACTCAACAGGTCGTGCAGCATCCATAGAAAGTAAAAGGTGACCAATGTTTCGGGCCTGAGCCCTTCGTCAGGAATCCAGAGCAGCAGGGATATAAAGGGAGACTCTCACAGAGCTCTCGACAAAGAGAGGAGGAGACTGTCTTCAGGGGAGGTATCCAATAATTCACTGAACCTCCTCAGGAAGTAGAGGAATTGCTATGCCACCTCCTCTGTTTCCTCGATGTGCTGGCTCCAATGCATGGACACTCAGGAACTTGGAGGTACTCACTGTCTCCACTGCCATTCCATCAGTGAAGACTGGGTTCTATGAAATGTTGCTTATCGCAGAACTGTGGGGCCCCCGGCAGGACAGACCACAAAAATGGAGAAAGAAACAGTGACTCTGAGATTGAGGTGGAAAGCCACTGAAGTGACTTGCTCTCCGTCTGCAAGCTGTTCAATCCATCCTGAGTTTTGAGGACGTTTTATGCCCTTGTTCTGAAATTGCACGTTGTGTTTCACAATATCGCTTTTTTTTTTTTGGAGGGTGAAAGGTCAAGAACGATGATGAAAGCCTCAGGCCCGAAACATTGACTCTCTTGCTTTCCATGGATGCCACCTCGCCTGATCCTCCCGAATCCAGTTCTTTCTTGGATGCATTTACATTTGTGGGCAGCACGGTTCGTGCATTGTTATCTCAGCACCAGTGATTGGGACCGGTGTTCAAATCCCGCGCTGTCTGTAAGGAGTTTGTACATTCTCCCTGTGTGCGTGTGGGTTTCCTCTGTACTCCAGTTTCCTCCCACCCTTCCAAACGTATGGGGGTTGTAAGTCAATTGGTGTATTCAGACTCGTGGGCCAGAAGGGCCTGTTACCATGCTGTAGTTACACATTTAAAAATTTAAATTGAATTAAAAAGATCATGAAACTTCATTTTGCATTTCCCGTTGTGCAGTTGTTTGGTATAAGGTGGTAGCATTTCTTAAACTTTTACCAACCTCTTTTACATTGATGTTGAATGCATGATAGCTTGACAAAGCTCTCCTGAATTCCTCATGAATAATTAGTCCCAGCGACGTCTCTACCCAAAACCTCAGCCAGGCCTTTACCTCCTCAGACACTTACCCGATCCGCTGAGTTCCTTTGCCTTGGATTTCAGCCAAACTACGGCCTCTTATGTTTCCAGTTTGTA
Source organism: Narcine bancroftii (assembly GCF_036971445.1). Lineage (NCBI taxonomy): Eukaryota > Metazoa > Chordata > Chondrichthyes > Torpediniformes > Narcinidae > Narcine > Narcine bancroftii. The sequence goes on along the minus strand of NC_091479.1, from coordinate 103,527,841 downwards.
AAACTCCCCAACCAAATGTTGGAAGTTTTATTTTTGGCTTATGATGTTAAGCATGGCAACAAGCCTACCGTCCCATGAGGAACAGGCCTTCCGTCCCATGAGGAACAGGCCTTCCGTCCCATGAGGAACAGGCCTTCCGTCCCATGAGGAACAGGCCTTCCGTCCCATGAGGAACAGGCCTTCCGTCCCATGAGGAACAGGCCTTCCGTCCCATGAGGAACAGGCCTTCCGTCCCATGAGGAACAGGCCTTCCGTCCCATGAGGAACAGGCCTTCCGTCCCATGAGGAACAGGCCTTCCGTCCCATGAGGAACAGGCCTTCCGTCCCATGAGGAACAGGCCTTCCGTCCCATGAGGCCCGTAGGTTTTGAACTGTGGGAGGAAATCAGAGCCCCCAGAAAAAAACCCACAAAGACACGGGGAGAATTTATAAAATCCTTACAAACAGCACGAGATTGGAACCTGGGTTGCTGGCCTCATGGGATGTCCAATACGTCAGCTACTGCCTACGTCAAATTAGTAAATAAAAGGCCCCTGCGGTGACTTCATTTGGTGAAACTCGCTTTGAGTCCGCCTGCAAACTTTAACCTTGCCTGTTGCCAAGGAGTGTTTGCAAGTTAATTGGATTCGCTGTAAGTACTGCACTTCCTTGGATACTGAATGGTGTTAAGCAACTAAAATAAAACACAGGTGCACGATGGAGCACAAAGGAGGCCATTCGGCCTGTCCCACTGCTGCCAGCTCTTTCAGGGTGACTTGGTGTGTCCTTTGCTCATACGAATATGATTTTTGTTTTATTTGCCACATTATACTTGGTATAGTGAGACGGATTCTGCGAGGAATCTTGGCAGGTATCTCCAGCATTCACTCAGCTGTGTAAAGAGCAGAATGTAGAGAAAATAACAATCATTTAGTACCAAGAAAGGACAGCGTATTGGCATTGCTGAAGCGTAGTAAAGTCCGCACGTCTCCAGCAGCCCTCAACCTGGGTGGATCCTTCAGCTGCAGAGCTTCTCATTGATCCTCTGCTGTGGTCCGGGTCCTGTAGGCTCTTCTCCTGAGCGGGGCTGGGGTGAGTGTTCTCCCCGTTTCCCTGGAATGAAAGAGGGGTGTCCTTCTAAATGTCTCTTGGGTTGTGAGAGGGATGGGTAGAGTAGATGGTAACATTTTTTTTCCCAGGGTGGGGAAAACAGTTAAGTGTATGGGAAGAAGTTTAAAGGAGACCTGAGGGGTAGGTTTTTCACAGAGAGAGTGGAGGGTGTGTGGAATGAGCTGCCTTGGGAAATGGTCGAGGTGGGGACAACTGCAACATTAAAATTCTTTCAACTCAATCCCATGACCAAGGATTAACTTATATGATCAAGAATTTGATGACTGTCATGTGAAATGTTTCATTTCATTTCTTTGAGCTTTTAAGCTTTAGAGACACAGTTGCTGTTTTAGGAAATGTGTGATACAATTAGACAGAATGAATTTATCTGTTTATCTTCTAACTGTTTAGAATCTAGAACAGCCATTCTCAACAGGGGCTGGGGGGCCACAGCACATATAAGTCAAAGCCTTGTTTTCTTTTCACCTCATTTAACAAATTTAAAAAAAAATTAAATTTAAATTTAGGCAATACAACACGATAACAGGCCATTTCAGCCCACGAGTCTGTGCCACCCAATTTACACCCAATTAACCTACACACCTGGTAAGTTTTGAAGGGTGGGAGGAAACCGGAGCCAGTAGGAAAACCCACGCAGACACAGTGAGAACTCCTTACAGACAGCACAGGATTCGGACCCAAGTCTCTGGCGCTGTAACCGCTACGCCAACCGTGTCACCCCCCATTTTTTATGTGGTCAATAGAGAAGTCCAGAAGAAACCAAAACTTGCCTGCTTCACTTTGTGCAGAGTCCTTGCTGGGGTTGGGGAGGGGTGGGGGTTGGGGGGGGGGGGAAATAGCCGAAGAAAGGTTGAGAATAGCTGGGATGGAGCATTATAGTTCAGGCCCTTTGGCCCCAATATTGTACCAACTGATGTAAACCTACTCCACCACTGGGTAATCCCTGTCTCACACCCGTAACTCTCTATGATAATGTTTATTGTCATGCACATAGTACATACTTGCTGCAGCTGAACAGGTATTTGTTTAAAACAAAACTATGGTGGGAAATGTAATACAACCATACAGCATAGAAAAAAAGGGCTTTGGCCCTTCTAGTCTGGGCCAAACTATTATTCTTCCTAGTCCCATTGAGCTGCCCCCAGTCCGTAACTCTCCCATCCATGCACCTGTCAAAATGTTAAAATTAAGCCCACATTCAGCTTGCAGCTCTTTCCATGCTCCCACCGCTATCTGTGAGAGGAAGTTCCCTTAAACCTCTCCCCTTTCATCCTTATCATAGAATTACAACAGTCAATGAATACATCACATCCATGATAAATATTCATTGTTTGCACAAGGCGATTGAGATTCTCTGTTAAAAATTAGCTCACCTACTATTTTCTTTGTCTGGACAAAAAAAAGAGTGACCAGACTTTTTAAGTACTGCAAACTTGGCTTTTCATGCAGTTATGAACTGCTTGAGTGATATTTCCTCCAATCCCTTGTAAACTTTGAGCCACCGGGCTGTCTGCTGCAGGACGACGTTCCCTGAGCAAACACAAACCCAATTAGTTGAGGCACGAAGGTCTGCAGATGCTGAGATTTTAGGAAAAGCAGTAACCTGCTGGAGGATCTGAGCGAGTCTTGCAGCGTCCACAGGAGGTGAAGGTATATAAACCAACACCTCAGAACTCCGCAGTTCTTCCCATGGACACCGTGTGACTTGCTGAGATCCTGCAGCATTTATGTGGCTTAATACCTTATGCTGGCTGGGGTGTGTCTGCCCTTGTTCTCGCTAACCTACCCTGAGGTACACAGAGCCAAAACAAGGAGTGAGTCGCCAACTCTACTGAGCCCATGCCATCCGAGAGTGCAGCGTTATGCGCTATTAGATCTTTAAAAAATTTAAAAACCCACGCAGACACGATGAGAATGTACAAACTCCTTACAGACAGAGTGGGATTATTTGTTTACGTGAATAGTTTTTGTGGTGGTTCTGTCTTGCCTGCAGAAAAAAAATCTCAAGTTTGTGTGTGATGTCATAAATCTTTGGACATACAGCTCAGTAACAAGCCCTATCGACCCACGAGCCTGTGTTGCCCAATTACACCCAGTTAACCTATATCTCCCCCCACCCTAGTACATTTTGAACGGTGGGAGGAAACCGGAGCCCCTGGGGAAAACCCTCGCAGACATGGGGGGAACGTACAAACTCCTTGCAGACAGCATGGGATTCGAATCTTGGTCCAGATCAGTAGTGCTGTAACAGCCTTGCACTAACCGCTATGCCAACCGTGGTGCCCCATATTTGAATTAAAAATAGATGAATACAAAAGTTAGATAATAAATATTTACACTAATCCTATTGCAAATGAGGTGTCTGCAGTAGTGCAGAGAGTCCTTTTGTGGTGTGGGATCAGTCCCTGATCAGTGCAACAACGGGAGGTTCAAGAGCCTGATGGCTGTTAGAAAGAAACTGTTCTTGAATCCAGACGTGGTGCCCTTCAGGCTTCTGTACCTTCTGTCGTGAGAAGAGATTGTGACCAAAATTCATGATTCTTTTATTGTCATGTAATAAAATAGAAACTGTTGTTACACAAACTTTTCTTGAGTAAGGCAAAAAAAGATTTGCCATGAGCGGTAATTGTCCGGCACCCCTTACAGCCAGAGAGGGTGAAGCAAAAGAGGGCCCCCCCCCCCCCCCCCAGGGTTACTGAATGTCCATGGATTCACCTTCAATGCTCCCACAGCCACACAGGTCTAGTCCAAACCATCAGCAACCCAAGCTCCAGATGCAAATTTCTTGATGCCATCAGGAAGTCTTCAGCACCCAATTCCAATAACTGGTTCCCCTTCAGCAGGTCCAGCAGCTTGGTGTGAATCTTTTGACCACCGTCACCCGCTGCCTTCATGGTTTCCTCCCCTTGAACCACTAACAGCTCGCCGCCTGCATGTCCTTCAGCCTCACCGCCACTGTGATCACTGTCCTGTGGGTAGTCTCCTCTGCTTCTCCTCAAAGGGGGTGGGGTGGTCTTCAGGGAGCTGGGAGGGCTTTCTGATGGTGTCTGCCTTCTTGAGATGTCTGCAATGGTTGGAGGTTGGAGCCCATGATGGACCTGCCTGTGTCTGCATTCCTGGGCAGACTGACACCAGCCTGTTCCCCCTGACTATGAGACTGTTTCTACCCATGGTTGTTGCCTTCTTCCAGCAGCTCATTGTGTGAGAGGGGGATGGAAGCTGAAACTCGCCTTTTAAAAGTCGCCTGGAAGGACTGTTACGTGCATGGCTGTGGACTGAGGTGGAGAGAGGGATTTGTCAGAGCAGCTCTCTCTCTCTTGAGCTTCTGCACATATAATACAACAAAAGCCAGCATTGTTAAAGCCTATAACAGACTGGTTCTACCCCACAGTGCGTGGTGGACAAATAGAATGATTGAGTCCTGCTATTTGTGAAGGTGGGGGAAGGGAGAGCACCAACCTTTGCTGCATTCCTGCATTCCACCCTCCCAACATTGCCCTAATCCCTACAAACCAGGAACATTATCTGTGGGAAGGGCTCAACTTCAACGTTAATGACTATAGAGCAGTAGCTCGCGACCTTTTCCTTTCCACTCTATACTAACCACAAAGCACCTATAGCATAGGTTGGAGTAGCAGTTACTGCACCAGCGATTAGGACTTGGGTTTGAATCCCGTGCTGTCTATAAGGAGTTTGTACGTTTTCCCCGGGGGGTCCGGTTTCCTCCCACTGTTCAAAATGTACCGGGGGTGTAGGTTAATTGAGTGCATGGACTCATGACGGAGCTGTCAATGTAAATGCTCAAAAGTGCTTCATAGAAATCCGATTTAAAAATTCAGAAGGGTTTAATTAGCAACAATTAATACGTTCAGTGATTTCTGACAAAAATATGAACAGGAAAGAGAACTTCAGATTCCTTTACCTCTAGAGACACGGGAGAATATTCTCCAATGAGTTAACACTTCAATGTGTGCTCGACACTCTCTGATACAGTTTAAGGTTGTTCATAGAGCCCGTATGTCCCAGGCCAAGCTCGCTCGCATCAACCCAATCTGTGACAGATGTCACTCTGAGGTGGCTTCCCCGACACGCACATTTTGGTCCTGCCCTGCCCCGAAAAAAAATATTGGGAAGATGTATTTGATATTATTTCAGCAGTTTTGCTCATTGACCTACAACCTCATCCTATGACTGCACGTTTTGGACGGCCAGTTTTGGACTCTGGCCACTGATCTGCTTCAGCTCGTCGTGTGATTGGATTTGTTACTGATATTAGCCAGGAGATTCGTTCTAGTCAAATGGAAAGACCCCGAAACACCCATTACCTTTCAATGGTTTTCCCAAACTAGAGCATGTTGCTGTTTAGAAAAAAATCAGAAGTTGGTTCTGTTGACCCTTTGGTTAAATTTGAGGAAACGTGGAGGCCATTTATTCAACATTTTCATACGATGTTGGGCAATCCTTTCCAACATTGGTTTTCTGTGAATGTAGAGGAGTGGAATTAACCGCACAATCATTGTTTAACGGCTGAAACACGGGAGCCCAACTTTTGTTTTTTTCCCTTGTTAGAGGGATATTTTTGTAATAACATTTGATTCCTTTTCATGTTTGACCTTTGAAAGATTGGGAGACTCAATTTCCATATGTTGCTTGATGTTTGTACACGTTGGTCGCTGTTAATCCAATCCCCATCTCTTTGTATCATTCTTATGTTTCTTAATCTGAAACGTCATAAAAATATTGAAAAGAAATACAATTCAGGCAACAACAGAAGGGATATTCAGGCAGATGAACAAAATACTTGGTTAAGGGGCTTTAACCGAGGGGTCAGGGCTTGTGGGAGTATTCAGGGCCCAGAGAGCAAAAGGCATGAGTTGTTGGTAGTGGACTGTACATTTGGTGGTGTGGAGGAGGCCAGAATTAGAGGGATGATAGCTCATGGATTTACAGGGCTAGAGGAGATTATATTGAGGGGTAGGGGTTAGACTGTGGTGGGATTTATAAATGGTAGGGGTGCTCAAGCCAGTTCAGGTTTGTTGTCACGGGCACCAAAGCAAAGCAAAAAAGTTTGATTTGTGAGCATTCCAGCTCATCAACTTGTACGCAGTACAACAATGAAAACCGAGTGCAGAAGGTTCAGTTAGTACAGAGCTAGGGTGAGGGTTGTTCAGGAGCCCGACAACAGTGGGAAATAAATTAATCTGGAGGTGCTTGATCTCAGCCTCGCTGATCTTTTTCCCTGGTTGGAAATTGTGAATGCACCACAAAACCCCTCCCATCTCTCTGACAATCCGCTGCCGGCCTGATGAGCCAAGTGGATTTGACAGGAGACTGGCGATGTGTTTTGTTTGGCCTCCTCTGTGCGGAGGAAGGCGCAGCAAGGGATTTGGCATCTCCGTGCTGGGGAACTCTGCTGAGAGAAAGGATCACTTTCAAAACCTCTCTGCTCTTGTCCCCTCAGAGCCCCGACGAGGAGAATGACCCGTCAGAGCAGAAGTTGAACCAGAGAGAGGACACCACTACCCAGCAGAACACAATACTGAATGAGTCCATCACGTCAGACACAAGCAGCCCGTATGCAGTAAGCTCATTCCATGTTTTTACCTGTCCGATTTTCTGATTTAATAATTTGATGTGCTAAGTATTGTACTGCAGTTAGTTAATAAATCATTGGATTTCTCAAACCAGGGTTTCTCTAAAATTGATCTTACTCTCCTATTATCCCCATTTTCTCTAATATCCAGAAATGCATTAGAACCATAGAAAATTACAGCACGGAAACAGGCCCTTCAGTCCTTCTAGTCTGTGCCAAACTTATTCTGCCTTGTCCCACTGATCTGCACCCAGTCCATACCCCTTCATCCATGTTCCCATCCAAATGTTTCTTAAAATAAAAATTGAGCCCGCATTCATGACTTCAGCTGGCAGCTTGTTCCACACCCCCACCCCTCTCTGCATGAAGAAGTTCCCCCTAATGTTTCCCTTAAACCTCCCCTTTCACCCTTAACCTATGTCCTCTAGTTCTTGTCTCATCCCAATTCTTCTCTAAATTCTGGTCTCGGGATGGTGGTTCCATGTTCTGGCCCCAGAAACTAACCAACTTAGTATTTCCCCCTGTTTGAACCCGGCCTTCGTCCAAAATTTCAGCTTCTCCAGTGCCTTGCATGTCTCGGTGCCTTTGCTTCACTGGCAGTCTCACTGCAGGTGGCCGTCAGCCTATTGAAACTATGCCTAGCACTTTGAATCAGCCCTCCCCCTCCCACCCCCACGGACCTGCGACTCTTTTCAAGTGTAAAAGCACGGAGGTCTGCAGACACCATGGTTGAAGTAAAAATACAATGCTGAATAAACTCTTTATGTAGCAAAGTAAAAGATACATTACCAATATTTCGGGCTTGAGCCCTTCATCAAGGTACAAAAAAAATGTCAGCCGGCACCCAAACAGAAAATGTTTTGCCAAATTACTGTTGAGCATGTTTGTATCATTTTGTACTTTTATGTTATTTTATAATTGCCTCTTTAATTCTCCATCATACTCCCGCTCGTAATCTCGCTGTCTATTGTTAGATTGCATACGTGATATCACATGTAGCCCTGAGATTCTTTTTTTATGCTCCATGTACATGCCTGGATAGCACACAAGGCAAAGCTTTTCACTGCCACTTACCTGGCTCTTTCTGTCATGCTTCTATGGTTCACCAAACCCTGATTGGCCCTCTCCCACACCCATTCTCCTTCCCTGACTGGCCCCCTTCCACTCTCCTTCTCTGACTGGCCCCCTTCTACTCTCCCTCCCCGACTGGCCCCCTCCCCCTCCCACTGTCCCTCCCCGACTGGCCCCCTCCCACTCTCCCTCCCCAACTGGTCCCCTCCCACTCCCACTCTCCCTCCTCGACTGTCCCTTCCCTCTCTCCCTCCTCGACTGGCCCCACTCCCACTCTGTCCTCATTGCTGTCTCCCCTCTGTACTCTCACTCCTGACTGCTCTTTCTCACTGGTTACTTGGCCCGCTGAGTCTTTTGATCGCATAGGTTTTGATCCCATAGGTTTTTTGCACTGCCGATAAGAAGAAATTCTACTTGGTCCATAGGAAAAAGAATCTCAGGCTTGTATGAGATGTCATGTATAGTATGTACTCAGAATTAATCTGAACTTTGTACCTGACAAGATCACAGCAGCAGAAGTAGGCGAATCAGCCCATCGAGTCTGTTCTGCCATTCTATGATGAGCTGATCCATACTTTAATGCAACCCCATTCCCCGGCCTTTTTCCCGTAACCTTTTGATCCCCTAACCTGTCAATCTCTGCCTTAAATACCCCCAACGACCTCGCTTCCACAGCCGCCTGTGGCAACAAATTCCACCAACTTGCGACCCTCTGACAGAAGAAACTTTTCCGCATCTTTTTTAAATTAACGCCCTTTTACCCTGAAGTTGTGCCCTCTTGTCCTGGACTCCCCGACCATGGGAAACATCCTTGCCACATCTACTCTGTCCAGACCTTTCAGCATTCAAAGAGCCTCTGAGGTTCCCCCCCCCCCTCATCCTTCTCTACCCAATGAGTACAGTTCAAGAGCTGACATGTGGCAATGTAGGGAAGAGTGGTTGGGTGTGTCGTTTAATACTGTTCACTAAATAGTTAAGCAGTCATTTGTTTCCATATTAATTCTTCCATTTCTTTATCATAATTTGTTGCCTTGTTTCACCAATGTGTCTGGGATATTTTGTCATCCCTGAAGTTGGGCAGAAAATATTTGTTTCATTACTCTGCCATTTCCTGATTCCCACTATGAATTCTCCCGTCTCTGCCTCAAGGGACTTGTATTTATCCTTGATTACCTCTTCCTTTTACATCTCACTAAAGCTCTTTTAATCAGCTTTTATATTTCTGCATTGAAGAAACCTTCTCTCTGATAACTTTAGAATGTTTCTTTTTCCTTCTAATTGCACCTGAAATCTATTTCTGTGCTGTCAGCAAAAGTCAATATCTGACAAAGAAGACCATTTGTTCCATTGTGTCTCTGCCAGCCCTTCATGAACCTATAACCTCAATTCTACCACTCAACCGTACACTAGACCAGCCATGCTCAGCAGAGGTCATATGACTCCCCCGGGGGCCTCAGCATATTGGGGGGGGGGGGGTCATGGACTGAAATCAAAAAATATATTTTTGTTTTTCATGTAGTCGGGAGGAGAGGGGGGGAATTAAAAAACAACTGAACATGACTGCTTCACAGCAAAGGGACCCCATAACTTTGAGCAGGGGACCATGGCCAAAGAAAGGTTGAGAATGGCTGGTCCAGGGGACAATTACCCCATCGACCTTCACGTCTTGGAGATGAGGGATCTTCCATACTGGCATAGAGATCATGCGAACTCCACACTGACAGCACCGGGGTTTCGCATTGAACCCAGTTAGTTGGAGCTGGGAAGCAACATCCCCAACCACTGTACTTCATAAATGCTTCATGTTTCAACATTCCTTTATTGTCAAGGACATCAAAACGTTTCCCCGGTTTGCTCTCTAAAGGCGCACGAAGAGGCGTCACTGGTCCAATGTCCCTATCGAGACAGGGAAGGAGAGTAAAAGGGGGTCCCTGCAGAGACATTGAGTGTCCGTCGATCAGATTTCAGAACATAAGAAATAGGAGCAGGAGCCGGCCGTCCAGCCCGTCGAGTCTGCTCCGCCATTCAGTAAGATCATGGCTGATCTTTTCCCCAGATCCCTTCATTCCTTTCTTATGTAAAAATCTACCTAACTGAACTTTAAATATGTTTAATGAAGTCGCCTCAACCACTTTCCTGATTCACTACTCTCGAGGTCAGAGTTTGTATATGATATCCCTGAGATTCCTTTTCCTGTGGGTGGCAGAATTACCACTTATTGGTAGTGCAAGAAAATCCTGCATACAGTGTAATCACAGCTGTCACAGATGGCGGTGCTGCTGGGGAGCCACTGTGGCGGCAGCACTCCTGCTTGTGCAGACCCGCGGGGAGCTAGATCCCATGGGATCTAGCTGCCCAGTTGACTGCCATCTGCTGTTCCCCGTTGAGGGAGTCAGCAATGGTTTTATTTGAAATCCCGTGACTGCGAGTCTGCGCCCAAGATGGCGGCGCCTATTGATTGTCAGCAGCCGTGAGGGGCTGCAGACTCTGAGAAAGCTGAGGACTGGAGCAGGGGCCCAAGAGGATGAGAAGATCACCCCTGTCTTAGGAGAAACGTAAGAGACGACCCACGGGACTGTAACCATGGAGGCGGACCAGTGAGGGGTCTCTGCGGCTGAGGAACACACACAGGTTGTGGGCTGCTGGCGACTGTAGTCAAGGGACTCACACCGGGCTACAGACTGCTGGTGACTGGCTGAAGGGGTACCAGGTATCGGAAACAGGATGCGAGAGGCTCTGAAGACTTCCTGATTGTGTCGGAGGTTTGGATCTGGAGCTCAGGCTGCCAATGGTTTGGACTGAAGGCTGTGAGGCTACAGAGGCTGGAGGCGAATCCACGGACACTCAGTAACTGTGAGGGGACTCTCTTATACTTCTCTTTCTCTGACTGTAAGGGACGCCGGGCAATTTCTGCTGATGGTGAATCTTTGTTCTCCCTTATGGTGACTGAAGGAAATTTTGTATCATATCCCATTTTCTGTTTTATAACACAATGATAAAAGAAGTTGGAATCTAAATTTCCCTGCAGATCTCTGCTCTCCCTTGCTCGTTTGTGGTTTCAGCTTCTTGTTGCCAGTCCAACTGACCTCAATCAAATTTGGAGAATCAACCAGGAAAGTTGCAGCTTGAGTGAACTTTAACAGAAGTTTTGGGGGATGACACAGGCATGGATCTGGGGCACTCTCATAGGGTTAAAAGAAATCACCCAGCTTGTGTCTGGAATGTAAGGAATTGATATTGTACACAGATTCTGGTCAGTAAATGAATCAGAAGCCATCTCCTGCTTGGCCTCCCCTGCTTGGCCTCCCAAGAGCTTTGTGATTTCTCCTTGAGCACAGGCCAGCAGAGAAGAATTGAGGCCAAATGACAGAGCGACGCGAGTGCACACGCTGATTCTAATAGGCAGCTCGAAGAAAAGGAATGTTTTAGATTCAAAGTTCCATTATTGTCATGCCCTAATGTGCAGAATGCAATCATGTACAAATCCGTACATGAATTTTCCTGCCATAGGAGGTGTCCCCCAACTATAAGAGGAAGGGAGATTCCTTTCAGAGACGCTGAGTGTCTGTGGATTCGCCATGCTCCTGCAACATCTGTAGCTGCATGGCTTCCTGCCTGTTCCAGCTGTGACCCTGAGCCTCTGGTTCCTTCGGGAGCCCCGCTCATTATCGGCACCCTCACAGATCCTGGTCCCGATCCCCGGTCTCCAGCAGAGGTGTAAGTGTTGCAGCCCATGAGCCCCTCACCTGTCCTTTGCCATGGTCTCCCACTGTTGTCTCGCAGGATTCTCCTTGGCTTGGAGGGATGCTGTTCTCTCACTCTGGTGCACTGTTTCCCCTGGAGCCCAACACCCCTTGTGGGGCACTGCCAAGCACATGAGCCACCAACTTGGGCACGGATCTCCAAGGCTATCAAAATGTTTAAAACAAGACGGGCCCCTTTATTTGGGTGTTTAAACCTGTCCAGGGTGGTTGGCATCACGACCAGGCAGTCAGACCCTGAGGAGGATCACCCTGTCTCCCCTCTCCTTGATCCACTCAAGTGGCAGCACTGTGGTTGCCCTAGCTCATAAACCCTGACATTTCCCTGGCTTAATCCAGAATTGGACATGTTCTCACTGACCTGACTGTTCACACCCTCCCCTGACCCCCACTCACTTACTGTTCACCCCTCCTGACCCCTACTCACTAACCTTTCACCCCAACTCACTAACCTTTCACCCCTAACTGACCCCCTGATCCCCCACTCACTGACTGACCATTCACCCCTACCAGACCCCCTATTTTCCCCCACTGATCATTCACCCCTACCTGACCCTCCATTCACTAATCATTGTCCCTAACTGAGCCCCCCCGATCCCCCACTCATTAACCGTTCACCCCTACCTGATTCCCCAGCTCACTGACCATTCACATGAGATGACCCCAACTCACTGACTATTCTCCTGAGATGACCCCCAACTCACTGACCATTCACATGAGATGACCCAACTCACTGACCATTCACCTGAGATGACCCAACTCACTGACCATTCACCTGAGATGACCCAATTCACTGACCATTCACCTGAGATGACCCCAACTCACTGACTATTCTCCTGAGATGACCCCAACTCATTGACCATTCACATGAGATGACCCAACTCACTGACCATTCACCTGAGATGACCCAACTCACTGACCATTCACCTGAGATGACCCAATTCACTGACCATTCACCTGAGATGACCCCAACTCACTGACTATTCTCCTGAGATGACCCCAACTCATTGACCATTCACATGAGATGACCCCAACTCATTGACCATTCACCTGAGATGACCCCAACTCACTGACTATTCTCCTGAGATGACCCCAACTCATTGACCATTCACATGAGATGACCCCAACTCACTGACTATTCACCTGAGATGACCCAACTCACTGACCATTCACCTGAGATGACCCAACTCACTGACCATTCACCCGTACCTGATTTGTTTCAGCCTCTTTAATCCCTCGGTGACCTTGCACTGTCCCAGTTAAACCTTGCACAAACTCTATGCAACTTGATCTACAGTATTTGTTTCCACTTCCTTTGCCCCATCGTGCTTTCGACTGCCGGGACCATGAGCTCTGGGGTCCCTTTCCCAAGCCATGCATCCATGTTGATGCCAACAGTCACATCAGCATTAAATGCACAACCCTCTTCCTGATCCATACAGCCATGGAAAGAACAGAAAAGAAGGTGGAGTATGTGGTCAATGGTTGGAGTCTTGGTCAAGTGGGGGTACAGAGGGACCTTTGGGTCCAGGTTCATAGATCCCACAAGGTGACCGTGCAAGTTGATTAGACAGTTAAGAGGCTTTTGGTGTGTTGGTCTTCATCAGTCAGAGAATTGAGATCAAGAGCCAAGAGGTAATGTTGGAGCTCTATAAACCTCTGGTTTGATCTCTCTTGGAATATTGTGTTCATATCTGGTCATCTCATTACTTGAAGGATGTGGAAGCTTCAGAGACAGTTCAGGGGAGATTTAGCAAGATATTGCTGATTTGGGTGGCACGGTTGGTGTAACGGTTGGCACAACGGCGATCAGGACTGGAGTTCGAATCCCGTGCTGTCTATAATTTCTCCCTGTACCTGCATGGGTTTTCCCCAGGGGCTCTGGTTTCCTCTCACTGTTCAAATTGTACCAGGAGTGTAGTTTAATTAGGTGTAAGTTGGGCAGCACGGACTTGTGGCCCGAAATGAACTAAGGCTTTGGAGCGACAGAGGCTGAGAGATGACTTGATATAGGTATATAAGATTATGAGAGGCAGGAATATGGTGGGCAGTCAGCACATATTTCCCAGGGAGGACATCTGTTTAAGGTGAGTGGAGGAAAATTCAGGGGTCACTTCATGGGTTCTCTTCTTACACAGAGAGTGGTGGGTGCCTGGAATGCATTGCCAAGGGGTGGTGTGGAGGCTGGGACAGGCACATGGATGCAAGAAAAATAGAGGGTTTTGGGTGTGAGGTCAGGAAGGGCTAGATTGATGTGGACTGTTTATGTAGGTTAGCACAACATTGTGGGCTGAAGGGACTGAGCTCCATGTTAATTTACAGATGATATGATTAAAGGCTCAAATGTTCCTTTTATTGTCATGTAACGTTCATGATATGATAAACCAACGTTCGTCAGAGTCTTGATGAAGATTGTCCGGAGCCCCTAGCAGCAGGAGGAAGAGAAGCAAAGAAAGCCCCCTCCCCTCCCCAGAGTCACTCAGTGTCTGTGGATTCACTTGCAGAACTTCTGCATCCTCACGGACTCCTGTTCAAATCATCGGCGATCCAAACCTGATACGATCAGGAAGCCTTCAGCAATGAAAATCCAGCTGAAGGTCAATTAGCACCAAGTAGGGGCAACTTGAGAGCACTGTTGTGGGGTTCATTCAGGAGCCCGACGGATGCGGGGAAGAAACTGTCTTTAATGTGCGTGTTTTCTCACTCTTGAGCCTTCTCCTGGATAGGAGGGGGAAGGGATTGTGTCCATACTGTCATGCATCCTTCAGTGTGTCGGCTGCCTGAGTCTCAATAAAATGCATATGCTCAAAGATGACCATTCTTTTTTTCCCTCACAAGATCACGAGAAATAGGAGCAGAAGTGGCCTATTCAGCCCATCGAGTCTGCTCCATCATTCTCTCATGAGCTGATCCATCCTCCCACTCAGCCTCACAAGCCAACCTTCTCTCATAATCCTCGATGCCCTGACGGATCAAATACCTGTCAATCTCTGCCTCAAATACACTGATACTGCTCGACCTCCTGCAGATGGTTTTTTTTAGTGGTGATAAACTCGGTGAGAGTAAAAGCCAGTGGGCTTTTTATTTCTGGTGGTACACAGCTTTCACCATCGAATTTCCATGCCAATCTTCAGTCTGAACAGCTTTGGTTGACTTTCAAATCATACAGCCCTCACCCCTTTGTGATTGCTGGTTCCTTTCATCCCTGTCTGACCATTCTCTGGCAGAAGAAAGCACTTGCTCAAGCTCGCCTTCTGACTTCTGTGGACTTATTTGCTGCTGCTTGTTCTGTGATGTTGTCTTGGCCCCTCATCTAGACCCTTTAATTCGTATCAACACTTCTGAATCCCTGTCTTGCTTTACATCTGTTCTGAGTTAGCTGCCCTGATCTGTGTATTATATACAACTGATGAAAACCAGCATGTATTAATAAATAGGAAACATTTCTGCCTTGAAGTCCTGAGCAATGGCCAATGGAAAACATTCCACTATCCCATCTGCACTCATGTATTTTTTTCCTGGTATGAGTAAATAATTAGTTTACAGAATAGTTCCTACCCACAGAAGATCTTTGTTGAGATCAACACAGTGCTTTAGATCTGAGTCAGTACATCGCAATACTTGTGTTTCTTGGGATGGGCTGGCATACAGCAAGCAAGAGCTCATGGAGGGATTTGTATTCCTCACAAGGTTCTTCCCCTCCTTGCTGGTGTGTCCATTATAGCATTCTCTATTTGAGTGCCTCTTGCTATGTGGTGTTCCCCGCCAATCTGGGCAGAACTTGTTCATGTAGAAGCCTCAGTTTGTTCTTCAATGAAGCTGTAATCCCCGAGGCATCCAGTTGCGTTCCTCTGTGATTGGATACGGGGAATTATTGTTTGATGGTCTCTGCAACCTTATTGGAAGACCACAGTCAGTACGAATTAGAAATGGAAACGTCGTCTCCTCACTGACGATTAATGCAAATGCATCTCAAGGATGCGTGCTTAACCCACTGCTCTACTCACTCTACACCCATAACTCTGTGTGTCCAGGCATGATTCAAGTATCGTCTGCAGAATCACAGATGGCAATGAGGAAGCGTACAGGAGGGAGATAGATCAGATAACTGATTGGTGACACCATTACAATCTTACACTCAACGTTAGCAAAACCAAGGAACTGATTGTGGATTTCAGGAAGGAGAACACGAACCAGTCCTCATCGAGGGGGTCAGTACTGGAAAGGGTTCAGAACTTCAAATTCCTTGGGTGTCAACATCGCTGAGGATCTGTCCTGGGGCCTCCATGCCAATGCAATCACCATGAAGGCTTGCCAGTGGCTATACTTCGTGAAGAGTATGGGGAGATTCGGCACGTCACCAAAGACGCTTGCAGATTTCTACAGGTGTACCGTGGAGAGCATTCCGACCGGTTGCATCACTGCCTGGTGTGGAGGGTGCCAATGCACAGGACAGGAAAAGGCTACAGAGAGTTGTGAACTTGGCCAGAGCCGGTCATGGGCTCCGGACTCCACTCCATCAAGGGCATCTACAAGAGGTGGTGTCCTAATAAAGCAGCCTCTATCCTCAAGGCCACTCACCACCCAGGCCTTGCCCTCTTCTCACTGCTACCATCAGGAAGGAGGTCCAGGAGCCTGAAGACAAACACCCAATGGCACAAAAACAGCTTCTTGCCATCAGATTTCTGAACGGACAATGAACCACAGATACTGCCTCACTTTTCTCTTTTTACATTAATTTATTTATTTTAAATGTAATTTGTTAACAAGTATTTGCACTGCAACGCTGCCACAAAATAACAAATTTTGTGATGTTCGTGACAATAAATTCTGATTCTGTCATTTTATATTTTATGTTGAAATCAATGAAAAACTCCAACTGTAATGGTGGGATTTGTACTTGTGACTCCAGTCAGGAGCACTTTGCTATCAAACTTTGTATCCATTGGAATTTTACAGCACAAAAACAGGCCCTTTTGCCCTCTGTGACAATGCTATCCATCAATTATCCATCTGTACTAATCCCACTGGGTCCAGAGCCTTCCATATCGTGGCCTTCTCAAGACAATGAGATCCTTTGCCTTCACCAACCTTTAAGCATTCTCTTCCAGATTCCAACCAAGATTCCCCCCCTAAATCTCTACTGCCTTGGTCTAAAGCAATGCTGAGAAGATACAGTTTTTGACTCCTTAATTAAGGGCCCTCCCCAGCTTCCCCCTCTTTTCCTTATTGACATACTTGATATTGCCTTGATGCTTTATCTTATTTTCCAGATTTCAGATTTATCGCCAGACTACATACATGACATCACATACAACCCTGAGATTATTTTCCCTGCAGGCCAGGCGGAATTACCACTTATCGGTAGTGCAAAACAAAAACTGTACTCTTCCTGAACCTGATGGTGCAAGTCTTGCCGACACCGATACCTCTTTCCTGATGGCAGCAGCGAGAACAGAGCGTGTGCTGGGTGGTGTGTGGTCCTTAATGATTGCTGCTACTTTCCAACGGCAGCGTTCCCTGTAGATGTTCTCAATGGTGGGGAGGGTTTTGCCTGTGTGGTCCTGGGCTGTGTCCACTATCTTTTGGAGAACTTTATGTTCAGTGGTTTTGGTGTCCCCCTCCAAGGCCGAGGTGCAATCAGTTAGCACACTTTCCACCACACATCTGCAGAAATTTGCCTTGATTCTTGATGCTTCATACTTGAAACTTCAGTCCCAATAGAGGGTCCCAGTCCAAAGCGTCCCCACGGATGCTGCCTGTCCAACTGAGTCTCTCCAGCCCTTCACTGCTTGCTCAAGATCCCAGGATCTGCAGACTCTGTGTTTCTCAAGGCCATCAACATAGTTATTGAGGTTCCTGCTTCTGTAAAGGACAAGTGAACCTCTAGTGATATAACACCTCATCGTGCCCTGTATTTGGCCTGTCAAATTCTCATCTGTGAATTCTTTAGTTGGGAATAATTCCCCATGTCATTTGCCACAGCAAGATCACCAAGCATCAAATGCATGGCTGGTGGGAAAGTTTTCTGTAGTTAAATGAGGTTAAGCATTGACCCAGACACATAACCCCTCATCATACCCAGCCGACGTTTCCATAATCATTGGATTATTTTGGGGCTGATTTCACTGATATGGAATTGGTTGATAGAACATCACAACACAGAAACAGGACCTTCAGCCCTTCTAGTCTGTGCTAAATAATTATTCTGCCTCGTCCCACCGATCTGCACCCAATATGTCGCCCTCCACACCCCTCTCATCCATGTATCTATCCAAATTGTTCTTTAACATTAAAATTGAGCCCACATTCATCATTTCAGCTGGCAGCTCGTTCCCCAATCCCACCACTATCTCTGTGTGAAGAAATTTCCCCTAAACTTTTCCACTTTCACCCTTAATCCATGTCCTCTGGTTTGTATCTCACCCACCCTCAGTGGAAAAAGCCGATCTATCTTTATTCTGTCTCTCCCCTTCATTTGTGCACTTCTAACAAATATCAGGTTGTATGTGATGCCATGTTCGTACTCTGACAGTAAATCTGTATATGGAAATAACCCACGTACCTTCTATTCCCTTCTCCCTCAGAAGCCTCTCCATCTTCCCCATGCCTCAGTGCTGTCTCCCCTCCACCTCCTCCATGATTGTGACGTTAACATTCCCACTGCTCCCCTCGCATCTTCTACTACTCTGCCTTCGTGGGACCTCAACCTGTTCTCTCCCCCACCCCCCCCACCACGTTTTCCCCACATGATGCCAGAAATGAATCCTGGTTGGTCAACGCTTCCTGAGACAATCAGGGTGCTACAGAATTGCAATCCCTTATAATTTTCCTTTTCCTCATTCTCTCCAGCCAGATAACCCCCAGTGATGCCGACACTCAGACCAGGTTGTAGTGTGCATTAAGTGTGTGTCCACCTGACTCTTTGTCTCTCGTTTCAGGGAACCTCCAGAACTACAAGTCGATGGAAAAGGTAAGGGACTTTTCCTAAATTCTGGTTTTATGTTTTTACATGCAAGTGTGGGGTGGCACGGTTAGTATGATACTATAACCTCACCTGTGGCCCGGGTTAAAATCTGGTGCTGTTTGCACATTCTGTCTGGAGACAGGCTTTTCGGCCCAACTATTCCATGCTGGCAAACCTAGTTCCATTTGCCTCCATTCATTCCGCATCCCTCCAAACCTTTCCTATCCACGCACCTGTCTTAACGATATGACTGACCCTGCCTCTAGTACTTTCTCCGGCTGCTCGCCCCACAGACCCACCACCGGTGTAAAGAAAGTGCCCCTGGGGTCCTTTTTAAATCTTTTCCCTCCCGTATAAAGTCTGTGCCCTCAGGTTTTAGACCTCTTTCCTTGGGAGAAAGGACTGAGAAGTGCAATCCCAACAGGATAGCAGCTGTGCATGTTGTGCCTGCCTCTGTGTAGCCTCAGATCTCTGCAGGGTTTCAGGCCCACCAACCCTTTCATCCACACTGGTGTGATCTATTTGACTACAGCTGACACAGTAGTGAGGATGTGTGATGTAGACCCCGATGTAGCCACCCACCAGTCACAGGACGCTCATTAATCCACCCGAGCCTGTTCTATTGAAGGTATGTCTTTCCTCTGCCATCATTTCACTTTCAAACCCTGGCACGTTCTCCCACAGTTCAGGGGGTGGTCCGGAAGAAGAGGTCACAACGTACTCAACCAACAGTCGATTCTCTGGCCGAGGAGAGAGGCTGGGATACAGCCGCTATGGAAACTCCACAAGCTCGACCTACGGCAATGTGTTCGAGAAGAAACAGGAAGAATTTGAAAAGGTAGGTGAAGGGCTATGCTTATTCTGGGGTCGGGGGGGTGGTAAGGCACCCTGCTTGTGGCACAAGGCACTGTCTGTTCACTTGTCTATCTGGGCACCCTACAACTGGATGGCATTAACATCGACTTCTCTGGTTTCCATTAAACGCCCCCCCCCCCCCCCCCCCATCACCTTTCTCCCAATTCTGTCTGTCATCTCTCTTCCCTTTTCCGTGTCACAGATACCGGAGGACCCCAGTTTAAGGTGAGGGGAGGAAAGTTAAGGGGAGACGTCAGAGGTAAGTTTTTTTACTCAGAGTGGTGGATGCCTGGAATGTGTTGCCAGGGGTGGTGGAGGAGGATGGTACAATAGGGACATTTAAGAGACTCTTGGATAAGCACTGAATAAAAATAGAGGTTATGGGTGTGAGGTAGGGAAGATTAAGATTGTTGAGTAGACTTTTTATGGGTTGATACAACAGCATGGGCTGAAGGGCTTGTACTGTGTTGTAATGATTTGTATATAACTCTGTGACCTGACAGGGCATCTTTGAGTGGTGACTAAACATTGGTTGGAAGGTATGTCTTTCCTCTGTTATTGTTTCAAGAGAGCCTTTGTTAAATTGATTTAGATTTGGGCACATTTTAGAACATAGTACACAGCTACCTGGATGCATGCCTGCTACTGGGGTGGAGATTAAGGTTAGGAGTGGCCAGAGACAGGAGATGATATCCATCACACAAACTGGAAGGTACATGGTGATGCTGCCCCTGGTTAAAGGCAGAGGGAGGTTGGAACCTGGACACACTGACAGAGGGAGGTTGGAACCTGGACACACTGGCAGAGGGAGGTGTGTAGCCAGACACACTGGCAGAGGGAGGTTGGAACCTGGTCACACTGGCAGAGGGAGGTGTGTAGCCAGACACACTGGCAGAGGGAGGTTGGAACCTGGTCACACTGGCAGAGGGAGGTGTGTAGCCGGACACACTGGCAGAGGGAAGTTGGAACCTGGTCACACTGGGAGAGGGAGCTGTGTAGCCGGATACACTGGGAGAGGGAGGTTGGAACCAGGTCACACTGGCAGAGGGAGGTTGGAATCTGGTCACACTGGCAGAGGGAGGTCTGTATCCGGACTCATTGGCAGAGGGAGGTGTGTAGCCAGACACACTGGCAGAGGGAGGTGTCAAAACCAGACACTGACTGCATTTGAGAGGCCGGTAGACCAGCACTTGAATCACCCAAGCACTGGAGGCCACAGGACAAGGACTCGGAGAAGTGGTTATTACAGATGGATGCTCGCTGGACAGCCATGACACAAAATGTCCTTGTTTGTGGTGTACGACTCTATGCCTCAATTAACTGGGCAGAGCCACAATTAATGGCAAATCCCTTTCTCTCACCAGGAGCTCGCCAAGGAGAGGCAGGAAAATCAGAAGCTGGTCAAACTGTTGCAGGATCGGGATGAACTTATCGGGAAACTGAAGGAAGAAATTGATCTGCTTAACAGAGTAAGAAATTTGGTTTAAGAGTGTTTACCACAAAATACGGGTGTACAGAGATATCCACAGGCTATCTCGAACATTCTTACAGCCCTGTAAGGAGTGCAGTGTTACAGGAAAAGGAAGATCACCAAGCAAGGGTAGCATGCTTGTACAAGTATTTCCCAACGAAACCGCGTTCTCCGGTCCTCGGTGCAAAATGTGCAGACACACAACTGTACAACACATAGACAGACAAACAATACATATGCAGGACAAATAATCATCGATACAAATAAATACATATATATTGTTTTGTACTTAAGAGAGTCTCAGATGGTTAGTGTGAGCGGTTCCTTTGGTCATTCAGCATTCTCACTGCCTGTGGGATTGAGGGGTTCATTCAGGAGCCTGATGGCTGCAGGGAAGACACTGTCTTTAAGCCTATATGTGTGCACTTTCACGCTCGTGAGTCTTCTTCCCAAAAGGAGGAGGGAGGTGTTCAGGGTGTGACGGGACAGGTCCTTAGGTGCGTCGGCTGCCTTTCCAGGTTAGTGGGAAATGTAGACGGAGTCCAGAGAGGGGAGGGAAGTTTGAACGATGTCCTGAGCTGCATTCACCACCTTCTGCAGCTTCTTCCGACCTTGAGCAGCTCCCGTCCCACACGGTGATGCAGTCGGCACGTCTGCTCTCAATGTTCAAGCAAGAAAGGAATAAATAAAACAGTAAATGTGGGAACACTCAGCAGGTGGGCAGCAAGATTTCAAGATTCCTTTATGTTGTGTAATAGTAGCCAGACACACTGGCAGAGGGAGCTGTGTAGCCAGACACACTGGCAGAGGGAGCTGTGTAGCCAGACACACTGGCAGAGGGAGGTGTGTAGCCGGACCCACTGGCAGAGGGAGGTGTGTAACCAGACACACTGGCAGAGGGAGCTGTGTAGCCAGACACACTGGCAGAGGGAGGTGTGTAGCCAGACCCACTGGCAGAGGGAGGTGTGTAACCAGACACACTGGCAGAGGGAGGTTGAAACCTGGTCATGTTGGCAAAGGGAGGTCTGTAGCCGGACACACTTTTGCCTGCTGTGAAGCAGATAGAGTCATGATTAATATCGCCCAGCACCGCTTACAATAGGAGAGAAAGAGAACCAAAAGAGAGTCCCTTCAGAGACACTGAGCGTCATGAGTTTGCCTGCAGTGCTCCTGCAGCCGCGCACACTCCTGATCCAAAGCTCCGACACGATCAGGAAACCTTCAGCACCCAAGGCCCCTTCCAGAGACCTTCTTGCTCTCAGCAGCCTCTCAAATATCGGTTCCGATACCCATACCTGGTTCCCATGACCCAGTTGTCAACAGCCCACAGAACTGTGTGCGTCCTTCGCCCACAGGTCACGGGCAGCGCGCAAGCCTGTGTGAGTCTCTGGACCGCGTCGCTGCTCTGCTGCTGTGCTCACCGTCCTGTATTGTCGTCTCCTTTTCAGTGGGGGGGGGGTGTTCTCCCTATTTCTGGTGCCCCTCACCAGTTTGCTGCTCCCCCGGAGTTTGTAACCCTTTGTGGTCGCTGCCACCATCTTGTTCACAGATCCCATGGTTGCAAGATTTAAAATTAAAATCACCATCGGTTATCTTAACAGGCCATTTCGACCCTGTAGAGATCCGCCACTCTAGATCTGGGCAGTTGCACCCTGCGGAGCAGCTCCATGTCTCTGCTCCCTGCTCTCCCAGGTGTACAGGGGTAGTGCTGCCTTTGTTTTCCACACGCAGAGAGAAACAGTTGTTGCTTCATGTTGAATATTTTTAATCAGAACTGGGAAAGAGAGAAAACAGGGTGTATTTTAGCCAAAGAGAAGGTGGGAGAGGAATGGGTGGGTCAAAGGGATAAATCTCTAATTGGGTGAGGCCAGGACTGCCAAGGGCCATAAACTGTTGATGAGATCATTCATTAGGTGGGTTAATGGGCCAATCAGAACAAAGAAGCAGCTGCAAAATAAGGAAAGTCGAAGAGTGAAAGGACAAATAGGGAATTTATTTGTCATAAAGTACCTGATGATTTGAGGACATCTACAAGAGGCGGTGTTTAAGACAGCAGCCTCTATCCTCAAAGACCCCCACCACCCAGGCCAGGCCTTCTTTTTTTTTTTTTTTTTTTTTAAATTTTTTATTTTTCACACCATAAATCACAATAGCCATGATATACACTTTTTCTTTTCCACACATTTACAGTGACTTTTTCTCCCTCCCCCCTCCCTCCTCCCAAGCCACCCCCCCATCCCTCCCCCCTCTCATCCATTTTAGTTATACAATCTAGGTTGCATTAATTCAGTTAGACAATGTTGTCATTCAACAAAAATACACCAGAAATTCTACTGAGTCCATTTTTTTCTTCTCTTCTCCTTCCATCAACTTAGGTAATGTTTGTTCCCGGTAGGTTTTCGCTATTGTATTTAATGTAAGGCTCCCATACTTGTTCGAATATTTCAATATTATTTCTTAAACTATATGTTATTTTTTCTAATGGAATACATTTATTCATTTCTATATACCATTGTTGTATTTTCAAATTATCTTCCAATTTCCAGGTTGACATAATACATTTTTTTGCTACAGCTAGGGCTATCTTAACAAATCTTTTTTGTGCATCCTCCAAGTCAATTCCAAATTCTTTATTTTTTATGTTACTTAGGAGAAAGATCTCTGGATTCTTTGGTATATTGTTTTCTGTTATTTTATTTAATATCTGATTGAGATCATCCCAAAATTTTTCTACTCTCTCACATGTCCAGATTGCATGAATTGTTGTTCCCCTTTCTTTTTTACATCGAAAACATCTATCAGATACTGTTGGGTCCCATTTATTTAACTTTTGCGGTGTAATGTATAGTCTGTGTAACCAATTATATTGTATCATACGCAGCCTCGTATTTATTGTATTTCTCATCGTTCCAGAGCATAACTTCTCCCATGTTTCCTTTTTTATCTTTATATTTAAATCTTGTTCCCATTTTTGTTTAGTTTTACCATTTGTTTCCTCATTTTCCTTTTCTTGCAGTTTAATATACATATTTTTTATAAATCTTTTGATTAACATTGTATCTGTAATCACATATTCAAGGTTACTTCCCTCTGGTAAACTAAAGTTGCTTCCTAATTTATCTTTCAAGTAGGATCTCAGTTGGTAATATGCCAGCGCTGTATCTCCCGTTATATTGTACTTATCTCTCATTTGTTCAAAGGATAAGAATCTACTTCCTGAAAAACAATTTTCTATTCTTTTAATCCCTTTTTTTTCCCATTTTCTAAAGGCAAGGTTGTCTATTGTAAAAGGGAGTAGCTTATTTTGCGTCAATATTAGTTTTGGTATTTGGTAATTTATTTTATTTCTTTCTACATGTATCTTCTTCCATATATTGAGGAGATGGTGTAATACTGGAGAAGTTCTATGTTGTACCAATTTTTCGTCCCATTTATATAATATGTGTTCAGGTATCTTTTCCCCTATTTTATCTAATTCTAGTCTCGTCCAGTCTGGTTTTTCCCTTGTTTGATAAAAATCTGATAGGTACCTTAATTGTGCGGCTCTATAATAATTTTTGAAGTTTGGCAATTGTAAGCCTCCTTGTTTATACCATTCTGTTAATTTGTCTAGTGCTATCCTCGGTTTCCCCCCTCTCCATAAAAATCTCCTTATTATTTTCTTTAACTCTTTGAAGAATTTTTCTGTCAGTTGTATTGGCAATGCCTGAAATAAGTATAGTATCCTTGGAAAAATGTTCATTTTAATACAGTTTATCCTTCCTATCAGTGTTAGTGGTAGCTCTTTCCAATGCTCTAAATCGTCCTGTAGTTTTTTCATTAGTGGATTGTAATTGAGTTTATATAATTGGCCTAGATTTTTGTTTATTTGCACACCTAGGTATCTTATTGCCTGCGTTTGCCATCTGAATGGGGATTCCTCCTTAAATTTTGAGAAATCCGCGTTATTCATAGGCATTGCTTCACTTTTATTTACGTTTATCTTGTATCCCGACACTTCTCCATATTCCTTCAATTTCTTATATAGTTCTTTTATTGATAGTTCTGGTTCTGTTAAGTACACTATCACATCATCCGCAAACAGACTGATTTTATATTCCCTGTCTTTTATTTTTATTCCTTTTATATTATTATCTCTTCTTATCGATTCTGCTAGTGGTTCTATAGCTAGCGCAAACAATAATGGTGATAGTGGGCATCCCTGCCGCGTTGACCTGCTTAAGTTAAATTGCTTTGATACATGTCCATTTACTGTCACTTTCGCTAACGGTCCCTTATATAATGCTTTAATCCAATTAATATACTTCTCCGGTAAACTGAATTTTTGCAATACTTTGAACAAGTAATTCCATTCTACTCTGTCGAAGGCCTTCTCTGCGTCTAAAGCAACTGCTACTGCCGGTGCTTTATTTCCTTCTACTGCATGAATTAAGTTAATAAATTTACAAATATTGTCTGTTGTGCGTCTTTTTTTGATAAATCCAGTTTGGTCTAAATTTACCATTTTCGGTACCTGTTCTGCTAATCTGTTCGCTAATAGTTTAGCTATTATCTTATAATCTGTGTTTAGCAAAGATATTGGTCTATATGACGCTGGTGAGAGTGGATCTTTCCCTTGTTTTAGTATCACTGTAATTATTGCTGTTTTACATGAATCTGGTAAGTTTTGTGTCTCATCAATCTGGTTGATTACATCCAGGAGGGGCGGTATTATTAGGTCTTTAAATGTTTTGTAGAATTCTATTGGGAGTCCATCCTCTCCTGGTGTCTTATTATTTGGTAAATTTTTTATTATCTCTTGTATTTCTACTGTTCCAAATGGTTCTGTTAATTTATTTTGTTCCTCTATTTGTAGTTTTGGTAGTTCAATTTTAGTCAAAAATTCATCTATTTTCCCTTCTTTCCCTTCGTTTTCGGTTCGGTATAATTGTTCATAGAATTCTCTGAAGTTTTCCTTAATTTCTTTTGGATTATATGTAATTTGTTTGTCTTTTTTCCTTGTTGCCAATACCATTTTCTTAGTTTGCTCTGTCTTAAGCTGCCATGCTAGGATTTTGTGTGTTTTTTCCCCTAGTTCATAATATTTCTGTTTTGTCTTCATTATATTCTTCTCCACCTTATATGTTTGTAATGTTTCATATTTTATTTTTTTATCCGCCAATTCTCTTCTTTTGGTTGTATCTTCCTTTATTGCTAATTTTTTTTCTATGTTTATTATTTCCCTTTCCAACTGCTCTGTTTCCTGATTATAGTCCTTCTTCATCTTGGTTGCATAACTTATTATTTGCCCTCTAATGAATGCTTTCATTGCGTCCCATAGTATAAACTTATCTTCCACTGATTCCGTATTTACTTCAAAGTACATTTTTAATTGTTTTTCAATAAATTCTCTAAAATCCTGTCTTTTAAGTAGCATGGGGTTTAATCTCCATCTATACATTCTTGGAGGGATGTCTTCTAGCTCTATTGCCAATAACAGGGGTGAGTGGTCCGATAATAGTCTAGCTTTATATTCCGTTTTCCTAACTCTCCCTTGTATGTGGGCTGATAACAGGAATAGGTCTATCCTTGAGTATGTTTTATGTCTAGTCGAGTAGTATGAGTATTCCTTTTCTTTTGGGTTTTGTTTCCTCCATATGTCCACAAGTTTCATTTCTTGCATTGATTTAATTATAAATTTGGTTACTTTGTTCTTCCTGTTAATTTTTTTCCCCGTTTTATCCATATTTGGATCCAAATTCAGATTGAAATCCCCTCCTATTAGTATGTTCCCTTGCGTATTAGCTACCTTCAAAAAGATATCTTGCATAAACTTTTGATCTTCTTCGTTAGGTGAATATATATTAAGTAGATTCCAAAGCTCTGAATATATCTGACATTTTATCATAACATATCTCCCTGCTGGATCTATTATTTCCTCTTCTATTTTAAATGGCACATTTTTGCTAATTAATATAGCCACTCCTCTTGCTTTTGAATTATACGATGCTGCTGTTACATGTCCTACCCAATCTCTCTTTAATTTCTTGTGCTCCAATTCAGTTAAATGTGTTTCTTGGACAAATGCTATATCTATTTTTTCCTTTTTCAGTAAATTTAGTAGTTTCTTCCTTTTAATTTGGTTATGTATTCCATTAATATTTAGAGTCATATAGTTCAGCGTAGCCATTTTATATTTTGTTTATCTTCTCTTTCCGTTTTTCCATCATTACCTTTCCTCCTTTTCCATTTCTGTTTTCTTATTTTCAACTCTTTACCAGACAACATTCCTACAACATCCAACATTTTCCTTATTCTCCTATTTCTATCTTCTTTATCCCCAATCTCCCCTTCCCCTCCTGAGTTGCCCTTTATCCCTTGTCGGACAACCACATCTCCCCTCTCCATTTGGATTTGCGAATCCAGTCGCAAGCGTCAACTGATTTTGCAGTGACCGCTCTTTTCCCCCCACCCAGCCCCCCCCAGAAAAGATTTCGTTTTTTATATGTCACAAAGGTCACTCTTTTAGTTCCCTCCTTATTCTCTCTATTCCATTACCTTCCCTTATTAATTCTTGTCTATACTTTCTATATTTTCCTCTAATTACAGATACTTTCACATATGCCCGTTGTCTCTATTCACTCTTATACCTCTTTACCCGCATACATATCAATCGTGGTCATTTTTACCCTCCTTACCCGTCTTCATCCCTCAGTCTATTTTTGTCTTTACCCACATACATATCAATCGTGATAATTTTTGCTCTCATTACCCGTCTTCATCCCTCAGTCTATTTTTGTAATTGTTCTGCAAATTTTCGTGCTTCTTCTGGATCCGAGAATAGTCTGTTTTGTTGTCCTGGAATAAATATTTTCAATACCGCAGGATGCTTCAGTGTAAATTTATATCCTTTCTTCCATAAAATCGCTTTTGCTGCATTGAACTCTTTTCTCTTCTTTAGGAGTTCAAAGCTTATATCTGGATAAATGAAGATTTTTTGCCCTTTATACTCCAGTGGTTTGTTGCCCTCTCTTACTTTTTCCATTGTCTTCTCCAGCACCTTTTCTCTTGTAGTATATCTTAGGAATTTTACTACAATAGATCTTGGTTTTTGTTGTGGTTGTGGTTTAGGGGCCAATGCTCTATGTGCCCTTTCTATTTCCATTTCTTGCTGTAGTTCTGGACATCCTAGGGCCTTAGGGATCCATTCTTTTATAAACTCCCTCATATTCTTGCCTTCTACATCTTCCTTAAGGCCCACTATCTTTATGTTATTTCTTCTGTTATAATTTTCCATTATATCTATTTTTTGGGCTAGTAATTCTTGTGTCTCTTTAGTTTTTTTATTAGATTCCTCCAATTTCTTTTTTAAGTCTTCTACCTCCATTTCTGCTGCTATTGCCCGTTCTTCCATCTTGTCCATTTTTTTCCCCATTTCTGTTAAGGTCATATCCATTTTATTTATTTTCTTTTCTGTGTTGTTTATTCTTCTTCTTAAATCATTGAATTCCTGTGTTTGCCATTCTTTAAATGACTCCATGTATCCTCTAACAAGAGCAAGTACCTCCTTTACCTTGCCTATCTTTTCTTCTTCTATTTCCCTGTACTCTTCCTCTTCCTCTTCTTCTTCCTCTAGGTTGACCATCTGTTGTTTCTTTGCTGCCCTTTCCTCCTCTTCTTTCTTGTTTCTATTGTCTTCTGTGGTCTCTTCTTGCTGCAGGTGTTCTGCAGCTGTCGTTGCCGGCTGTGGAGATCGACTCCCCAGCTGGTCCCCGCTCCCGTCGGTGTGTTTTTTTGTATGCGCATCGCACTACCTGAGGTAGTGGGGTCTTCTCTCCACAGCGGGCCTCTTCGGACAGGTAAGGCCTTCACCTTTTTCCTCCGTTGTCTTCTCTTCCTCTCTTCTTTCCGTTGATTTTGATTTTTCTCCTTTTGTCTCCATCTTCTTTCCACCTTTATATTCACTTTTCTTTAACTTGTATTTCTGTGCCTTTGTATTTTCTCTTGTTTTTCCCGACTTTTCTGGAGAGGGCTGGAGTTCACCGTCCGGCCACTACTCCATCACGTGACTCCTCCTGGCCAGGCCCTCTTTACTCTGCTCCCATCAGGAAGGAGGTCCAGGAGCCTGGACGAACACCCAGCGGCACTCCGTCATCAGATTTCTGATGGACAGTGAACCACAGACACCACCTCACTTTCTCCTATCTTGCACTATTTATTTATTATTGAAAAGTCACTTGTAGAAATATTTGCACAGAGATGCTGCAGCAAAACAACAAATTCTGTGGCACGTTCATAATAAATTCTGGTCCCGATACAAGGAGAAGGGTTCTGCTGTGAGTAGGCCCACAGATTATCTCTAACATTCATACAGCCATAGAAAAATCACAGTTTACAGAGTTCAGGGTTACACAGAAAAGAAAGTGCAAATGTGAATGTGTTGTTGGGCAGAGGATTGTGTGCAGTTTTGGTCACCTAAATACACAAAAGATATCAGTAAAATTGAAAGAGTCCAGTGAAGATTTACTAGGAAGTTGCCACGACTTCAGGAACTGAGTTCAGGGAATGGTTAAACAGGTTAGGACTTTATTCCCTGGAGTGTAGAAGGATGAGGGGAGATTTGATCGAGGTATTTAAAATTATGAGGGGGACAGACAGAGTAAATGGAGATTGGCTTTTTCCACTGAGGGTTGGTGAGATGCAAAGCAGTGGACATGGGTTAAGGGTAAAAGTGGAAAAGTTTAGGGGGAACATGAGGGGGATCTTCTTCACCCAGAGAGTGGTGGGAGCATGGAATGAGCTGCCAGCTGAGGTGGTGAATGTGGGCTCAGTTTTTAACATTTAAGAAGAACTTGGACAGGTACATGGGTGGGAGGGGTCTGGACTGGGGGCAGGTCAGTGGGACTGGGCAGAATAATAGTTTGGCACAGACTAGAAGGGCCTGTTTTTTCTGTGTTGTAATGTTCTATAGGTGAACCTGGGTTAGCGTAGCAGTTAGTGCAGAGGAATTTCTTTAGCCAAAGGGTCACAGCGCTAGGGATCGGGGTTCAAATCTAACACTGTCTGCAAGGAGTTTGTACGTTCTCCCCGTGTCTGAGTGGGTTTTCCGTGGGGGGCTCCAGTTTCCTCCCATCCTTCAAAAAGAACTAGGGGTTGTAGGTCAATTGGCTGTAATTTCGTGGCATGGCCCCTGGATATAAGGGTGTATTACCGTGCTGTATATCTAAATTAAAAAATAATAACCCTATTCAAATATAAATGATCCCTAACGAGACAGGACAGGGCAGGTGCGAAAATGTTTCACTTGTGGGCAAATCACACACTAAGAGGCGTTGTAAGAAAATAAAAGCAAGGTACTCTCTCCGAGAGTAATGATTCTTTGGAAATGGACGATCATTGGATATATTCATGGTGGATGTAGGCAAATATTTGAATGAGTGGGAAATTGAGTGTTATAGGAAGTGGTACAGAAGAGGAGTTGAGGCCAATGTAGGTAATCGATGATGGGGCAGGTTTAAGGGGCTGGGGCCTCCCTCCCCCTGTATGTGTTGGGGAATCAGATCACTGGTGGAACTTGAGCAATGAACCTGTCCAGCACACCTGTGTGTGTCTGCAACTCATTATGTAATGTTCTGTCAATGCATGTGAATTTTTTCATTTGTAGGTTTCATGGTGCAGGCATTTATTGTCCAACCCTAATTGCCTGAGAAGGTGGGGGTGAGCTGGAGCTGCCTTTGGGAACCACTGCAGTCCCTCCAGTGAAGGTGCTCCCATGGTGTTGTCTGGGAGGGAGTTTTGGCCACAGTGAAAGCACACTGATATATTCTAAGAGCCCGTTTAGGACAGAGATGCAGAGGAATTTCTTTAGCCAAAGGGTGGATTAATTACAACAATGTTTACATTTCAGGAGTATTTGCACTGGAGAGACCCCGCTTGGAGTATTTGGTGTATTGTGAGCAGTTTTGGGCTCCTCATGTAAGAAAGGATGTGCTCATGTTGGAGAGGAGGTTCACAACTATGATTCTGGGAATGAAAGGGTTATTATGTGAGGAGTGTTTGACAACTCTTGGCCTGTGCTCAATGGAATTTTGGGAGAATAGGGTGGGAATCTCATTGAAACATTTCAAGTGTTGAAAGTCATGGACAGAGTGGATGTAGAAAGGTGGTTTCCTTGGTGGGAGAGTCTAGGACAAGGAGGCACAACTTCAGGATTGAAAGGCATCCACTTAGATCTGGAGGAACATCTTCAGCCAGAGGGTGTTGAATCTATGGAATTTGTTGCCACAGGCGGTTGTGGAGGCCGAGTCATTGGGGGTATTTAAGGCAGAGATTGACAGGTTCTTGATTAGTCAGGGCATCGAAGATTATGGGGAGAGAGGTTGAATGGGGAAATGGATCAACTCACAATTGAATGGTGGGGCAGACTTGATGGGCTGAATAGACTATTTCTGCTCCTATGGCATTATATTTTCAAGTCAGATGTATAAATGTGCGTGAATGTGTTCATGTGTGGGCGAAAGAGATACTTGCATTTTGGTGGCTGTTAGAAAGTTGCATGTGCATGAGAGATGTGAATGTATGATGTATTATGGGAACATTTATTGTAATAGACATTGTACAATTTACATCTGCACCAAAATCCTTACTGCAGCTGAACAGGAACTTGGTAAAATAAATACAACAGTACTCAGAATAATCTGTTCAGTTCTGGCCACCTCATTGCAGGAAGGATGTGGAAGCTATGGAGAGGGTACAGTGAAGATTTACCAGGATGTTGCCTGGATTGGAAAATATGTCTTTTGAAGCAAGGTTAGCAGAGCTGGGACTTTTCTCTTTGAAGTGTAGAAGGATGAAAGGAGTCTTTAAGATTCTAAGATAAAGTGGACAGTGTTTTTTTTACCCCCCATGGCAGGAGTAGCAAACACCAGAGGATATCTGTACAAAGAGAAGGGAGCAAAATTTAGGGGAGATGTCAGGGATGTTTTTTTCACACACAGAATTGAGGGTGTCTGAAATGCCTTGTCAGGGGTGGTGGTGGAGTGTAAAACATTAGGGGCGTCTAAAAGACTCCTAGACAGGCACATGGATGAAAGAAAAATAGAGGATATGAGGTAGGGAGAGTGTCATTTTTTTATATTTTGGTAGGAATATATAGGTCTGCACAACATTGAGGGCCAAAGGGCCTGTACTGTGCTGTAGCGTTCTATGTTCTATACTAACTTGATTTTAAAAGAAACAATAAATGCAAATGACAGATCGGTGATAAATGTTCAATTACTGTTGTACAAAAAAAGAGTGGTGTTATATTTGTGCAGATCATCCTCTTGTGGTGCCAGAGCGTACCCCAATAACGAGGTATGCTTTCAAGAGGCAGGAGAGCTGGAAGTTTGAATTAAGGGATTTACAACTCCCTCATTTTAAGAATGATTATAAAGCAGCTCAATTAAGATTTATATACGTATTGTTTAGTTTAGATAAAATTCCTTCTTTGATTGGTATAGATTGGTTTAAGGTAGGGGAAATAGGGAATCACCTATTTTGAAACATTTGGTTGAATAGTGGAATAGTATTGATAATGAAATTGGTAATGAAAGGTTTAATATCTCGAAAAATGCCCCATTCCATTTTCAATTGATAATCAATTTTTGAAGATTTGGAGAGAGAGGTATTAAGAAAATTGAGGATTGTTTTGAGAATGGGAAATTTATAACGTTTGAACAAATGAAGGATAAATTTAATGTACCTAATAATACTTAATTATTATCAGGTTAAACTTTTTTGGTCTTGTAAAATAGGTCCGAGTTTGACATTTCCCAGCCAAAGTGAATTGGAAGTACTGATTTGTAATAGAAATGTCAATAAATTTATTTCTGTAATGTATAATTTATATCAAAGGAAAGCCCCCAAAATAGGGGTGCATAAATTGAGATTAAGATGGGAAGTAGATTTAAATACACAGATAAATGAGAAAGGCTGGATGGAATTATGTAGGAATCGTATAATTAAAATTGTAAAAGTAAGATATAGGTTAGTCCATATAATTTTATACATCAATTATATTTGACTCCACAAAAGTTAAATAGATTACATTCTGCTCTGCCAGATTTATATTTTAGGGGTGGATGTGAGATTGGAACTTTCTTGCATCCTATTTGGCTGTGTTCTAAAGTCAGTAATTTTGTTTGGAAGTTGGTAATTTTTTGGAACGGATTACAGGGGTCAAATTCCCACAGAATCTGATGTTATTTTTTATTGCTTCATATTAAGGTTATAGGGCCCAAACTAAAATTAAATCTGTATCAAATCGAATTTGTGCAAATTGCTTT